>NW_028127732.1:0-45807 GCF_965231255.1 Vanellus vanellus
AATGCTGGTTTCTCACTGCCTCCTGGAACCTCTTCAAATGCCCCAGACAATTTGGCCCTCTCTGCTTTCCTGCGGACTCCATCCTCAAAAGCACCTGTTTTCGCTTTCGGCAACCTCCGGAGCAAAAAAGACAAACGTCCAGCTTTTGCTGCCACAGCAAAGGTGCCAGCGGGGAAAAGTAATGCTGGTTCTCACTGCCTCCTGGAACCCTTTCAAATGCCACAGACAATTTGGCCCTCTCTGCTTTCCTGCGGACTCCATCCTCAAAAGCACCTGTTTTCGCTTTCGGCAGCCTCCGGAGCAAAAAAGACAAACGTCCAGCTTTTGCTGCCACAGCAAAGGTGCCAGCGGGGAAAAGTAATGCTGGTTCTCACTGCCTCCTGGAACCCTTTCAAATGCCACAGACAATTTGGCCCTCTCTGCTTTCCTGCGGACTCCATCCTCAAAAGCACCTGTTTTCGCTTTCGGCAGCCTCCGGAGCAAAAAAGACAAACGTCCAGCTTTTGCTGCCACAGCAAAGGTGCCAGCGGGGAAAAGTAATGCTGGTTCTCACTGCCTCCTGGAACCCTTTCAAATGCCCCAGACAATTTGGCCCTCTCTGCTTTCCTGCGGACTCCATCCTCAAAGCACCTGTTTTCGCTTTCGGCAGCCTCCGGAGCAAAAAAGACAAACGTCCAGCTTTTGCTGCCACAACAAAGGTGCCAGCGGGGAAAAGTAATGCTGGTTCTCACTGCCTCCTGGAACCCTTTCAAATGCCCCAGACAATTAGGCCCTCTCTGCTTTCCTGCGGACTCCATCCTCAAAAGCACCTCTTTTCGCTTTCGGCAGCCTCCGGAGCAAAAAAGACAAACGTCCAGCTTTTGCTGCCACAGCAAAAGGTGCCAGCGGGGAAAAGTAATGCTGGTTCTCACTGCCTCCTGGAACCTCTTCAAATGCCCCAGACAATTTGGCCCTCTCTGCTTTCCTGCGGACTCCATCCTCAAAAGCACCTGTTTTCGCTTTTGGCAACCTCCGGAGCAAAAAAGACAAACGTCCAGCTTTTGCTGCCACAGCAAAGGTGCCAGCGGGGAAAAGTAATGCTGGTTCTCACTGCCTTCTGGAACCCTTTCAAATGCCCCAGACAATTTGGCCCTCTCTGCTTTCCTGCGGACTCCATCCTCAAAAGCACCTGTTTTCGCTTTCGGCAGCCTCCGGAGCAAAAAAGACAAACGTCCAGCTTTTGCTGCCACAGCAAAGGTGCCAGCGGGGAAAAGTAATGCTGGTTCTCACTGCCTCCTGGAACCTCTTCAAATGCCACAGACAATTTGGCCCTCTCTGCTTTCCTGCGGACTCCATCCTCAAAAGCACCTGTTTTCGCTTTCGGCAGCCTCCGGAGCAAAAAGACAAACGTCCAGCTTTTGCTGCCACAGCAAAGGTGCCAGCGGGGAAAAGTAATGCTGGTTCTCACTGCCTCCTGGAACCCTTTCAAATGCCACAGACAATTTGGCCCTCTCTGCTTTCCTGCGGACTCCATCCTCAAAAGCACCTGTTTTCGCTTTCGGCAGCCTCCGGAGCAAAAAAGACAAACGTCCAGCTTTTGCTGCCACAGCAAAGGTGCCAGCGGGGAAAAGTAATGCTGGTTCTCACTGCCTCCTGGAACCTCTTCAAATGCCACAGACAATTTGGCCCTCTCTGCTTTCCTGCGGACTCCATCCTCAAAAGCACCTGTTTTCGCTTTCGGCAGCCTCCGGAGCAAAAAAGACAAACGTCCAGCTTTTGCTGCCACAGCAAAGGTGCCAGCGGGGAAAAGTAATGCTGGTTCTCACTGCCTCCTGGAACCCTTTCAAATGCCACAGACAATTTGGCCCTCTCTGCTTTCCTGCGGACTCCATCCTCAAAAGCACCTGTTTTCGCTTTCGGCAACCTCCGGAGCAAAAAAGACAAACGTCCAGCTTTTGCTGCCACAGCAAAGGTGCCAGCGGGGAAAAGTAATGCTGGTTCTCACTGCCTCCTGGAACCCTTTCAAATGCCCCAGACAATTTGGCCCTCTCTGCTTTCCTGCGGACTCCATCCTCAAAAGCACCTGTTTTCGCTTTCGGCAGCCTCCGGAGCAAAAAAGACAAACGTCCAGCTTTTGCTGCCACAGCAAAGGTGCCAGCGGGGAAAAGTAATGCTGGTTCTCACTGCCTCCTGGAACCCTTTCAAATGCCACAGACAATTTGGCCCTCTCTGCTTTCCTGCGGACTCCATCCTCAAAAGCACCTGTTTTCGCTTTCGGCAGCCTCCGGAGCAAAAAAGACAAACGTCCAGCTTTTGCTGCCACAGCAAAGGTGCCAGCGGGGAAAAGTAATGCTGGTTCTCACTGCCTCCTGGAACCCTTTCAAATGCCACAGACAATTTGGCCCTCTCTGCTTTCCTGCGGACTCCATCCTCAAAAGCACCTGTTTTCGCTTTCGGCAGCCTCCGGAGCAAAAAAGACAAACGTCCAGCTTTTGCTGCCACAGCAAAGGTGCCAGCGGGGAAAAGTAATGCTGGTTCTCACTGCCTCCTGGAACCCTTTCAAATGCCCCAGACAATTTGGCCCTCTCTGCTTTCCTGCGGACTCCATCCTCAAAAGCACCTGTTTTCGCTTTCGGCAGCCTCCGGAGCAAAAAAGACAAACGTCCAGCTTTTGCTGCCACAACAAAGGTGCCAGCGGGGAAAAGTAATGCTGGTTCTCACTGCCTCCTGGAACCCTTTCAAATGCCCCAGACAATTAGGCCCTCTCTGCTTTCCTGCGGACTCCATCCTCAAAAGCACCTCTTTTCGCTTTCGGCAGCCTCCGGAGCAAAAAAGACAAACGTCCAGCTTTTGCTGCCACAGCAAAGGTGCCAGCGGGGAAAAGTAATGCTGGTTCTCACTGCCTCCTGGAACCTCTTCAAATGCCCCAGACAATTTGGCCCTCTCTGCTTTCCTGCGGACTCCATCCTCAAAAGCACCTGTTTTCGCTTTCGGCAACCTCCGGAGCAAAAAAGACAAACGTCCAGCTTTTGCTGCCACAGCAAAGGTGCCAGCGGGGAAAAGTAATGCTGGTTCTCACTGCCTTCTGGAACCCTTTCAAATGCCCCAGACAATTTGGCCCTCTCTGCTTTCCTGCGGACTCCATCCTCAAAAGCACCTGTTTTCGCTTTCGGCAGCCTCCGGAGCAAAAAAGACAAACGTCCAGCTTTTGCTGCCACAGCAAAGGTGCCAGCGGGGAAAAGTAATGCTGGTTCTCACTGCCTCCTGGAACCTCTTCAAATGCCACAGACAATTTGGCCCTCTCTGCTTTCCTGCGGACCCCATCCTCAAAAGCACCTGTTTTCGCTTTCGGCAGCCTCCGGAGCAAAAAAGACAAACGTCCAGCTTTTGCTGCCACAGCAAAGGTGCCAGCGGGGAAAAGTAATGCTGGTTCTCACTGCCTCCTGGAACCCTTTCAAATGCCACAGACAATTTGGCCCTCTCTGCTTTCCTGCGGACTCCATCCTCAAAAGCACCTGTTTTCGCTTTCGGCAGCCTCCGGAGCAAAAAAGACAAACGTCCAGCTTTTGCTGCCACAGCAAAGGTGCCAGCGGGGAAAAGTAATGCTGGTTCTCACTGCCTCCTGGAACCCTTTCAAATGCCACAGACAATTAAGCCCTCTCTGCTTTCCTGCGGACTCTATCCTCAAAAGCGACTTTTTTCACTTTCGGCGCCCTCCGGTGGTAAAAAGACAAACGTCCAGCTTTTGCTGCCACAGCAAAGGTGCCAGCGGGGAAAAGTGATGCTGCTTCTCACTGCCTCCTGGAACTCTTTCAAATGCCCCAGACAATATGGCTCTCTCTGCTTTCCTGCGGACTCCATCCTCAAAAGCACCTGTTTTCGCTTTCGGCAGCCTCCGGAGCAAAAAAGACAAACGTCCAGCTTTTGCTGCCACAGCAAAGGTGCCAGCGGGGAAAAGTAATGCTGGTTCTCACTGCCTCCTGGAACCTCTTCAAATGCCACAGACATTTTGGCCCTCTCTGCTTTCCTGCGGACTCCATCCTCAAAAGCACCTGTTTTCGCTTTCGGCAACCTCCAGAGCAAAAAAGACAAACGTCCAGCTTTTGCTGCCACAGCAAAGGTGCCAGCGGGGAAAAGTAATGCTGGTTCTCACTGCCTCCTGGAACCCTTTCAAATGCCCCAGACAATTTGGCCCTCTCTGCTTTCCTGCGGACTCCATCCTCAAAAGCACCTGTTTTCGCTTTCGGCAGCCTCCGGAGCAAAAAAGACAAACGTCCAGCTTTTGCTGCCACAGCAAAGGTGCCAGCGGGGAAAAGTAATGCTGGTTCTCACTGCCTCCTGGAACCCTTTCAAATGCCCCAGACAATTTGGCCCTCTCTGCTTTCCTGCGGACTCCATCCTCAAAAGCACCTGTTTTCGCTTTCGGCAGCCTCCGGAGCAAAAAAGACAAACGTCCAGCTTTTGCTGCCACAACAAAGGTGCCAGCGGGGAAAAGTAATGCTGGTTCTCACTGCCTCCTGGAACCCTTTCAAATGCCACAGACAATTTGGCCCTCTCTGCTTTCCTGCGGACTCCATCCTCAAAAGCACCTGTTTTCGCTTTCGGCAGCCTCCGGAGCAAAAAAGACAAACGTCCAGCTTTTGCTGCCACAGCAAAGGTGCCAGCGGGGAAAAGTAATGCTGGTTCTCACTGCCTCCTGGAACCTCTTCAAATGCCCCAGACAATTCGGCCCTCTCTGCTTTCCTGCGGACTCCATCCTCAAAAGCACCTGTTTTCGCTTTCGGCAACCTCCGGAGCAAAAAAGACAAACGTCCAGCTTTTGCTGCCACAGCAAAGGTGCCAGCGGGGAAAAGTAATGCTGGTTCTCACTGCCTCCTGGAACCCTTTCAAATGCCCCAGACAATTTGGCCCTCTCTGCTTTCCTGCGGACTCCATCCTCAAAAGCACCTGTTTTCGCTTTCGGCAGCCTCCGGAGCAAAAAAGACAAACGTCCAGCTTTTGCTGCCACAGCAAAGGTGCCAGCGGGGAAAAGTAATGCTGGTTCTCACTGCCTCCTGGAACCTCTTCAAATGCCACAGACAATTTGGCCCTCTCTGCTTTCCTGCGGACTCCATCCTCAAAAGCACCTGTTTTCGCTTTCGGCAGCCTCCGGAGCAAAAAAGACAAACGTCCAGCTTTTGCTGCCACAGCAAAGGTGCCAGCGGGGAAAAGTAATGCTGGTTCTCACTGCCTCCTGGAACCTCTTCAAATGCCACAGACATTTTGGCCCTCTCTGCTTTCCTGCGGACTCCATCCTCAAAAGCACCTGTTTTCGCTTTCGGCAACCTCCAGAGCAAAAAAGACAAACGTCCAGCTTTTGCTGCCACAGCAAAGGTGCCAGCGGGGAAAAGTAATGCTGGTTCTCACTGCCTCCTGGAACCTTTTCAAATGCCACAGACAATTTGGCCCTCTCTGCTTTCCTGCGGACTCCATCCTCAAAAGCACCTGTTTTCGCTTTCGGCAGCCTCCGGAGCAAAAAAGACAAACGTCCAGCTTTTGCTGCCACAGCAAAGGTGCCAGCGGGGAAAAGTAATGCTGGTTCTCACTGCCTCCTGGAACCCTTTCAAATGCCCCAGACAATTTGGCCCTCTCTGCTTTCCTGCGGACTCCATCCTCAAAAGCACCTGTTTTCGCTTTCGGCAGCCTCCGGAGCAAAAAAGACAAACGTCCAGCTTTTGCTGCCACAACAAAGGTGCCAGCGGGGAAAAGTAATGCTGGTTCTCACTGCCTCCTGGAACCCTTTCAAATGCCACAGACAATTTGGCCCTCTCTGCTTTCCTGCGGACTCCATCCTCAAAAGCACCTGTTTTCGCTTTCGGCAGCCTCCGGAGCAAAAAAGACAAACGTCCAGCTTTTGCTGCCACAGCAAAGGTGCCAGCGGGGAAAAGTAATGCTGGTTCTCACTGCCTCCTGGAACCTCTTCAAATGCCACAGACAATTTGGCCCTCTCTGCTTTCCTGCGGACTCCATCCTCAAAAGCACCTGTTTTCGCTTTCGGCAGCCTCCGGAGCAAAAAAGACAAACGTCCAGCTTTTGCTGCCACAGCAAAGGTGCCAGCGGGGAAAAGTAATGCTGGTTCTCACTGCCTCCTGGAACCCTTTCAAATGCCCCAGACAATTAAGCCCTCTCTGCTTTCCTGCGGACTCTATCCTCAAAAGCGACTTTTTTCACTTTCGGCGCCCTCCGGTGGTAAAAAGACAAACGTCCAGCTTTTGCTGCCACAGCAAAGGTGCCAGCGGGGAAAAGTGATGCTGCTTCTCACTGCCTCCTGGAACTCTTTCAAATGCCCCAGACAATTTGGCTCTCTCTGCTTTCCTGCGGACTCCATCCTCAAAAGCACCTGTTTTCGCTTTCGGCAGCCTCCGGAGCAAAAAAGACAAACGTCCAGCTTTGCTGCCACAACAAAGGTGCCAGCGGGGAAAAGTAATGCTGGTTCTCACTGCCTCCTGGAACCTCTTCAAATGCCACAGACATTTTGGCCCTCTCTGCTTTCCTGCGGACTCCATCCTCAAAAGCACCTGTTTTCGCTTTCGGCAGCCTCCGGAGCAAAAAAGACAAACGTCCAGCTTTTGCTGCCACAGCAAAGGTGCCAGCGGGAAAAGTAATGCTGGTTCTCACTGCCTCCTGGAACCCTTTCAAATGCCACAGACAATTTGGCCCTCTCTGCTTTCCTGCGGACTCCATCCTCAAAAGCACCTGTTTTCGCTTTCGGCAGCCTCCGGAGCAAAAAAGACAAACGTCCAGCTTTTGCTGCCACAGCAAAGGTGCCAGCGGGGAAAAGTAATGCTGGTTCTCACTGCCTCCTGGAACCTGTTCAAATGCCCCAGACAATTTGGCCCTCTCTGCTTTCCTGCGGACTCCATCCTCAAAAGCACCTGTTTTCGCTTTCGGCAACCTCCAGAGCAAAAAAGACAAACGTCCAGCTTTTGCTGCCACAGCAAAGGTGCCAGCGGGGAAAAGTAATGCTGGTTCTCACTGCCTCCTGGAACCTCTTCAAATGCCACAGACAATTTGGCCCTCTCTGCTTTCCTGCGGACTCCATCCTCAAAAGCACCTGTTTTTCGCTTTCGGCAGCCTCCGGAGCAAAAAAGACAAACGTCCAGCTTTTGCTGCCACAGCAAAGGTGCCAGCGGGGAAAAGTAATGCTGGTTCTCACTGCCTCCTGGAACCCTTTCAAATGCCACAGACAATTAAGCCCTCTCTGCTTTCCTGCGGACTCTATCCTCAAAAGCGACTTTTTTCACTTTCGGCGCCCTCCGGTGGTAAAAAGACAAACGTCCAGCTTTTGCTGCCACAGCAAAGGTGCCAGCGGGAAAAGTGATGCTGGTTCTCACTGCCTCCTGGAACTCTTTTCAAATGCCCCAGACAATTTTGGCTCTCTCTGCTTTCCTGCGGACTCCATCCTCAAAAGCACCTGTTTTCGCTTTCGGCAGCCTCCGGAGCAAAAAAGACAAACGTCCAGCTTTTGCTGCCACAGCAAAGGTGCCAGCGGGGAAAAGTAATGCTGGTTCTCACTGCCTCCTGGAACCTCTTCAAATGCCACAGACATTTTGGCCCTCTCTGCTTTCCTGCGGACTCCATCCTCAAAAGCACCTGTTTTCGCTTTCGGCAACCTCCAGAGCAAAAAAGACAAACGTCCAGCTTTTGCTGCCACAGCAAAGGTGCCAGCGGGGAAAAGTAATGCTGGTTCTCACTGCCTCCTGGAACCCTTTCAAATGCCCCAGACAATTTGGCCCTCTCTGCTTTCCTGCGGACTCCATCCTCAAAAGCACCTGTTTTCGCTTTCGGCAGCCTCCGGAGCAAAAAAGACAAACGTCCAGCTTTTGCTGCCACAGCAAAGGTGCCAGCGGGGAAAAGTAATGCTGGTTCTCACTGCCTCCTGGAACCTCTTCAAATGCCCCAGACAATTCGGCCCTCTCTGCTTTCCTGCGGACTCCATCCTCAAAAGCACCTGTTTTCGCTTTTGGCAACCTCCGGAGCAAAAAAGACAAACGTCCAGCTTTTGCTGCCACAGCAAAGGTGCCAGCGGGGAAAAGTAATGCTGGTTCTCACTGCCTCCTGGAACCCTTTCAAATGCCACAGACAATTTGGCCCTCTCTGCTTTCCTGCGGACTCCATCCTCAAAAGCACCTGTTTTCGCTTTCGGCAGCCTCCGGAGCAAAAAAGACAAACGTCCAGCTTTTGCTGCCACAGCAAAGGTGCCAGCGGGGAAAAGTAATGCTGGTTCTCACTGCCTCCTGGAACCCTTTCAAATGCCACAGACAATTTGGCCCTCTCTGCTTTCCTGCGGACTCCATCCTCAAAAGCACCTGTTTTCGCTTTCGGCAGCCTCCGGAGCAAAAAAGACAAACGTCCAGCTTTTGCTGCCACAGCAAAGGTGCCAGCGGGGAAAAGTAATGCTGGTTCTCACTGCCTCCTGGAACCCTTTCAAATGCCACAGACAATTTGGCCCTCTCTGCTTTCCTGCGGACTCCATCCTCAAAAGCACCTGTTTTCGCTTTCGGCAGCCTCCGGAGCAAAAAAGACAAACGTCCAGCTTTTGCTGCCACAGCAAAGGTGCCAGCGGGGAAAAGTAATGCTGGTTCTCACTGCCTCCTGGAACCCTTTCAAATGCCACAGACAATTTGGCCCTCTCTGCTTTCCTGCGGACTGCATCCTCAAAAGCACCTGTTTTCGCTTTCGGCAGCCTCCGGAGCAAAAAAGACAAACGTCCAGCTTTTGCTGCCACAGCAAAGGTGCCAGCGGGGAAAAGTAATGCTGGTTCTCACTGCCTCCTGGAACCCTTTCAAATGCCCCAGACAATTAAGCCCTCTCTGCTTTCCTGCGGACTCTATCCTCAAAAGCGACTTTTTTCACTTTCGGCGCCCTCCGGTGGTAAAAAGACAAACGTCCAGCTTTTGCTGCCACAGCAAAGGTGCCAGCGGGGAAAAGTAATGCTGGTTCTCACTGCCTCCTGGAACCCTTTCAAATGCCACAGACATTTTAGCCCTCTCTGCTTTCCTGCGGACTCCATCCTCAAAAGCACCTGTTTTCGCTTTCGGCAACCTCCAGAGCAAAAAAGACAAACGTCCAGCTTTTGCTGCCACAGCAAAGGTGCCAGCGGGGAAAAGTAATGCTGGTTCTCACTGCCTCCTGGAACCCTTTCAAATGCCACAGACAATTTGGCCCTCTCTGCTTTCCTGCGGACTCCATGCTCAAAAGCACCTGTTTTCGCTTTCGGCAACCTCCGGAGCAAAAAAGACAAACGTCCAGCTTTTGCTGCCACAGCAAAGGTGCCAGCGGGGAAAAGTAATGCTGGTTCTCACTGTCTCCTGGAACCCTTTCAAATGCCCCAGACAATTTGGCCCTCTCTGCTTTCCTGCGGACTCCATCCTCAAAAGCACCTGTTTTCGCTTTCGGCAGCCTCCGGAGCAAAAAAGACAAACGTCCAGCTTTTGCTGCCACAGCAAAGGTGCCAGCGGGGAAAAGTAATGCTGGTTCTCACTGCCTCCTGGAACCCTTTCAAATGCCACAGACAATTTGGCCCTCTCTGCTTTCCTGCGGACTCTATCCTCAAAAGCGACTTTTTTCACTTTCGGCGCCCTCCGGTGGTAAAAAGACAAACGTCCAGCTTTTGCTGCCACAGCAAAGGTGCCAGCGGGGAAAAGTGATGCTGGTTCTCACTGCCTCCTGGAACTCTTTCAAATGCCCCAGACAATTTGGCTCTCTCTGCTTTCCTGCGGACTCCATCCTCAAAAGCACCTGTTTTCGCTTTCGGCAGCCTCCGGAGCAAAAAAGACAAACGTCCAGCTTTTGCTGCCACAGCAAAGGTGCCAGCGGGGAAAAGTAATGCTGGTTCTCACTGCCTCCTGGAACCCTTTCAAATGCCACAGACATTTTGGCCCTCTCTGCTTTCCTGCGGACTCCATCCTCAAAAGCACCTGTTTTCGCTTTCGGCAACCTCCAGAGCAAAAAAGACAAACGTCCAGCTTTTGCTGCCACAGCAAAGGTGCCAGCGGGGAAAAGTAATGCTGGTTCTCACTGCCTCCTGGAACCCTTTCAAATGCCACAGACAATTTGGCCCTCTCTGCTTTCCTGCGGACTCCATCCTCAAAAGCACCTGTTTTCGCTTTCGGCAGCCTCCGGAGCAAAAAAGACAAACGTCCAGCTTTTGCTGCCACAGCAAAGGTGCCAGCGGGGAAAAGTAATGCTGGTTCTCACTGCCTCCTGGAACCCTTTCAAATGCCCCAGACAATTTGGCCCTCTCTGCTTTCCTGCGGACTCCATCCTCAAAAGCACCTGTTTTCGCTTTCGGCAGCCTCCGGAGCAAAAAAGACAAACGTCCAGCTTTTGCTGCCACAGCAAAGGTGCCAGCGGGGAAAAGTAATGCTGGTTCTCACTGCCTCCTGGAACCTCTTCAAATGCCCCAGACAATTTGGCCCTCTCTGCTTTCCTGCGGACTCCATCCTCAAAAGCACCTGTTTTCGCTTTCGGCAACCTCCGGAGCAAAAAAGACAAACGTCCAGCTTTTGCTGCCACAGCAAAGGTGCCAGCGGGGAAAAGTAATGCTGGTTCTCACTGCCTCCTGGAACCCTTTCAAATGCCACAGACAATTTGGCCCTCTCTGCTTTCCTGCGGACTCCATCCTCAAAAGCACCTGTTTTCGCTTTCGGCAGCCTCCGGAGCAAAAAAGACAAACGTCCAGCTTTTGCTGCCACAGCAAAGGTGCCAGCGGGGAAAAGTAATGCTGGTTCTCACTGCCTCCTGGAACCCTTTCAAATGCCACAGACAATTTGGCCCTCTCTGCTTTCCTGCGGACTCCATCCTCAAAAGCACCTGTTTTCGCTTTCGGCAGCCTCCGGAGCAAAAAAGACAAACGTCCAGCTTTTGCTGCCACAGCAAAGGTGCCAGCGGGGAAAAGTAATGCTGGTTCTCACTGCCTCCTGGAACCCTTTCAAATGCCACAGACAATTTGGCCCTCTCTGCTTTCCTGCGGACTCCATCCTCAAAAGCACCTCTTTTCGCTTTCGGCAGCCTCCGGAGCAAAAAAGACAAACGTCCAGCTTTTGCTGCCACAGCAAAGGTGCCAGCGGGGAAAAGTAATGCTGGTTCTCACTGCCTCCTGGAACCCTTTCAAATGCCCCAGACAATTAAGCCCTCTCTGCTTTCCTGCGGACTCTATCCTCAAAAGCGACTTTTTTCACTTTCGGCGCCCTCCGGTGGTAAAAAGACAAACGTCCAGCTTTTGCTGCCACAGCAAAGGTGCCAGCGGGGAAAAGTGATGCTGGTTCTCACTGCCTCCTGGAACTCTTTCAAATGCCCCAGACAATTTGGCTCTCTCTGCTTTCCTGCGGACTCCATCCTCAAAAGCACCTGTTTTCGCTTTCGGCAGCCTCCGGAGCAAAAAAGACAAACGTCCAGCTTTTGCTGCCACAGCAAAGGTGCCAGCGGGGAAAAGTAATGCTGGTTCTCACTGCCTCCTGGAACCTCTTCAAATGCCACAGACATTTTGGCCCTCTCTGCTTTCCTGCGGACTCCATCCTCAAAAAGAACCTGTTTTCGCTTTCGGCAACCTCCAGAGCAAAAAAGACAAACGTCCAGCTTTTGCTGCCACAGCAAAGGTGCCAGCGGGGAAAAGTAATGCTGGTTCTCACTGCCTCCTGGAACCCTTTCAAATGCCACAGACAATTTGGCCCTCTCTGCTTTCCTGCGGACTCCATCCTCAAAAGCACCTGTTTTCGCTTTCGGCAGCCTCCGGAGCAAAAAAGACAAACGTCCAGCTTTTGCTGCCACAGCAAAGGTGCCAGCGGGGAAAAGTAATGCTGGTTCTCACTGCCTCCTGGAACCCTTTCAAATGCCCCAGACAATTTGGCCCTCTCTGCTTTCCTGCGGACTCCATCCTCAAAAGCACCTGTTTTCGCTTTCGGCAGCCTCCGGAGCAAAAAAGACAAACGTCCAGCTTTTGCTGCCACAACAAAGGTGCCAGCGGGGAAAAGTAATGCTGGTTCTCACTGCCTCCTGGAACCCTTTCAAATGCCACAGACAATTTGGCCCTCTCTGCTTTCCTGCGGACTCCATCCTCAAAAGCACCTGTTTTCGCTTTCGGCAGCCTCCGGAGCAAAAAAGACAAACGTCCAGCTTTTGCTGCCACAGCAAAGGTGCCAGCGGGGAAAAGTAATGCTGGTTCTCACTGCCTCCTGGAACCTCTTCAAATGCCCCAGACAATTCGGCCCTCTCTGCTTTCCTGCGGACTCCATCCTCAAAAGCACCTGTTTTCGCTTTTGACAACCTCCGGAGCAAAAAAGACAAACGTCCAGCTTTTGCTGCCACAGCAAAGGTGCCAGCGGGGAAAAGTAATGCTGGTTCTCACTGCCTCCTGGAACCCTTTCAAATGCCACAGACAATTTGGCCCTCTCTGCTTTCCTGCGGACTCCATCCTCAAAAGCACCTGTTTTCGCTTTCGGCAGCCTCCGGAGCAAAAAAGACAAACGTCCAGCTTTTGCTGCCACAGCAAAGGTGCCAGCGGGGAAAAGTAATGCTGGTTCTCACTGCCTCCTGGAACCCTTTCAAATGCCCCAGACAATTTGGCCCTCTCTGCTTTCCTGCGGACTCCATCCTCAAAAGCACCTGTTTTCGCTTTCGGCAGCCTCCGGAGCAAAAAAGACAAACGTCCAGCTTTTGCTGCCACAGCAAAGGTGCCAGCGGGGAAAAGTAATGCTGGTTCTCACTGCCTCCTGGAACCCTTTCAAATGCCCCAGACAATTTGGCCCTCTCTGCTTTCCTGCGGACTCCATCCTCAAAAGCACCTGTTTTCGCTTTCGGCAACCTCCAGAGCAAAAAAGACAAACGTCCAGCTTTTGCTGCCACAGCAAAGGTGCCAGCGGGGAAAAGTAATGCTGGTTCTCACTGCCTCCTGGAACCCTTTCAAATGCCCCAGACAATTTGGCCCTCTCTGCTTTCCTGCGGACTCCATCCTCAAAAGCACCTGTTTTCGCTTTCGGCAGCCTCCGGAGCAAAAAAGACAAACGTCCAGCTTTTGCTGCCACAGCAAAGGTGCCAGCGGGGAAAAGTAATGCTGGTTCTTACTGCCTCCTGGAACCCTTTCAAATGCCACAGACAATTTGGCCCTCTCTGCTTTCCTGCGGACTCCATCCTCAAAAGCACCTGTTTTCGCTTTCGGCAGCCTCCGGAGCAAAAAAGACAAACGTCCAGCTTTTGCTGCCACAACAAAGGTGCCAGCGGGGAAAAGTAATGCTGGTTCTCACTGCCTCCTGGAACCCTTTCAAATGCCACAGACAATTTGGCACTCTCTGCTTTCCTGCGGACTCCATCCTCAAAAGCACCTGTTTTCGCTTTCGGCAGCCTCCGGAGCAAAAAAGACAAACGTCCAGCTTTTGCTGCCACAGCAAAGGTGCCAGCGGGGAAAAGTAATGCTGGTTCTCACTGCCTCCTGGAACCCTTTCAAATGCCCCAGACAATTTGGCCCTCTCTGCTTTCCTGCGGACTCCATCCTCAAAAGCACCTGTTTTCGCTTTCGGCAGCCTCCGGAGCAAAAAAGACAAACGTCCAGCTTTTGCTGCCACAGCAAAGGTGCCAGCGGGGAAAAGTAATGCTGGTTCTCACTGCCTCCTGGAACCCTTTCAAATGCCACAGACAATTTGGCCCTCTCTGCTTTCCTGCGGACTGCATCCTCAAAAGCACCTGTTTTCGCTTTCGGCAGCCTCCGGAGCAAAAAAGACAAACGCCCAGCTTTTGCTGCCACAGCAAAGGTGCCAGCGGGGAAAAGTAATGCTGGTTCTCACTGCCTCCTGGAACCCTTTCAAATGCCCCAGACAATTAAGCCCTCTCTGCTTTCCTGCGGACTCTATCCTCAAAAGCGCCTTTTTTCACTTTCGGCGCCCTCCGGTGATAAAAAGACAAACGTCCAGCTTTTGCTGCCACAGCAAAGGTGCCAGCGGGGAAAAGTGATGCTGGTTCTCACTGCCTCCTGGAACTCTTTCAAATGCCACAGACAATTTGGCCCTCTCTGCTTTCCTGCGGACTCCATCCTCAAAAGCACCTATTTTCGCTTTCGGCAGCCTCCGGAGCAAAAAAGACAAACGTCCAGCTTTTGCTGCCACAGCAAAGGTGCCAGCGGGGAAAAGTAATGCTGGTTCTCACTGCCTCCTGGAACCCTTTCAAATGCCACAGACAATTTGGCCCTCTCTGCTTTCCTGCGGACTCCATCCTCAAAAGCACCTGTTTTCGCTTTCGGCAGCCTCCGGAGCAAAAAAGACAAACGTCCAGCTTTTGCTGCCACAGCAAAGGTGCCAGCGGGGAAAAGTAATGCTGGTTCTCACTGCCTCCTGGAACCTGTTCAAATGCCCCAGACAATTTGGCCCTCTCTGCTTTCCTGCGGACTCCATCCTCAAAAGCACCTGTTTTCGCTTTCGGCAGCCTCCGGAGCAAAAAAGACAAACGTCCAGCTTTTGCTGCCACAGCAAAGGTGCCAGCGGGGAAAAGTAATGCTGGTTCTCACTGCCTCCTGGAACCCTTTCAAATGCCCCAGACAATTTGGCCCTCTCTGCTTTCCTGCGGACTGCATCCTCAAAAGCACCTGTTTTCGCTTTCGGCAGCCTCCGGAGCAAAAAAGACAAACGTCCAGCTTTTGCTGCCACAGCAAAGGTGCCAGCGGGGAAAAGTAATGCTGGTTCTCACTGCCTCCTGGAACCCTTTCAAATGCCACAGACAATTTGGCCCTCTCTGCTTTCCTGCGGACTCCATCCTCAAAAGAACCTATTTTCGCTTTCGGCAGCCTCTGGAGCAAAAAAAGACAAACGTCCAGCTTTTGCTGCCACAGCAAAGGTGCCAGCGGGGAAAAGTAATGCTGGTTCTCACTGCCTCCTGGAACCCTTTCAAATGCCACAGACAATTTGGCCCTCTCTGCTTTCCTGCGGACTCCATCCTCAAAAGCACCTGTTTTCGCTTTCGGCAGCCTCCGGAGCAAAAAAGACAAACGTCCAGCTTTTGCTGCCACAGCAAAGGTGCCAGCGGGGAAAAGTAATGCTGGTTCTCACTGCCTCCTGGAACTCCTTCAAATGCCCCAGACAATTTGGCCCTCTCTGCTTTCCTGCGGACTCCATCCTCAAAAGCACCTGTTTTCGCTTTCGGCAGCCTCCGGAGCAAAAAAGACAAACGTCCAGCTTTTGCTGCCACAGCAAAGGTGCCAGCGGGGAAAAGTAATGCTGGTTCTCACTGCCTCCTGGAACCCTTTCAAATGCCACAGACAATTTGGCCCTCTCTGCTTTCCTGCGGACTCCATCCTCAAAAGCACCTGTTTTCGCTTTCGGCAGCCTCCGGAGCAAAAAAAGACAAACGTCCAGCTTTTGCTGCCACAGCAAAGGTGCCAGCGGGGAAAAGTAATGCTGGTTCTCACTGCCTCCTGGAACCCTTTCAAATGCCACAGACAATTTGGCCCTCTCTGCTTTCCTGCGGACTCCATCCTCAAAAGCACCTGTTTTCGCTTTCGGCAGCCTCCGGAGCAAAAAAGACAAACGTCCAGCTTTTGCTGCCACAGCAAAGGTGCCAGCGGGGAAAAGTAATGCTGGTTCTCACTGCCTCCTGGAACCTCTTCAAATGCCACAGACAATTTGGCCCTCTCTGCTTTCCTGCGGACTCCATCCTCAAAAGCACCTGTTTTCGCTTTCGGCAACCTCCGGAGCAAAAAAGACAAACGTCCAGCTTTTGCTGCCACAGCAAAGGTGCCAGCGGGGAAAGTAATGCTGGTTCTCACTGCCTCCTGGAACCCTTTCAAATGCCACAGACAATTTGGCCCTCTCTGCTTCCTGCGGACTCCATCCTCAAAAAGCACCTTGTTTTCGCTTTCGGCAGCCTCCGGAGCAAAAAAGACAAACGTCCAGCTTTTGCTGCCACAGCAAAGGTGCCAGCGGGGGAAAAGTAATGCTGGTTCTCACTGCCTCCGGAACCCTTTCAAATGCCACATACTCGTGGCGCGTGCTGACACAGCAAAGGTGGGCCCAAGCGGGGGAAAAGTAATGCTGGTTCTCACTGCCTCCTGGAACCCTTTTCAAATGCCCACTTTTGCTGCCACAGCAAAGGTGCCAGCGGGGAAAAGTAATGCTGGTTCTCACTGCCTCCTGGAACCCTTTCAAATGCCACAGACAATTTGGCCCTCTCTGCTTTCCTGCGGACTCCATCCTCAAAAGCACCTGTTTTCGCTTTCGGCAGCCTCCGGAGCAAAAAAGACAAACGTCCAGCTTTTGCTGCCACAGCAAAGGTGCCAGCGGGGAAAAGTAATGCTGGTTCTCACTGCCTCCTGGAACCTCTTCAAATGCCACAGACAATTTGGCCCTCTCTGCTTTCCTGCGGACTCCATCCTCAAAAGCACCTGTTTTCGCTTTCGGCAGCCTCCGGAGCAAAAAAGACAAACGTCCAGCTTTTGCTGCCACAGCAAAGGTGCCAGCGGGGAAAAGTAATGCTGGTTCTAACTGCCTCCTGGAACCCTTTCAAATGCCACAGACAATTTGGCCCTCTCTGCTTTCCTGCGGACTCCATCCTCAAAAGCACCTGTTTTCGCTTTCGGCAGCCTCCGGAGCAAAAAAGACAAACGTCCAGCTTTTGCTGCCACAGCAAAGGTGCCAGCGGGGAAAAGTAATGCTGGTTCTCACTGCCTCCTGGAACCCTTTCAAATGCCACAGACAATTTGGCCCTCTCTGCTTTCCTGCGGACTCCATCCTCAAAAGCACCTGTTTTCGCTTTCGGCAGCCTCCGGAGCAAAAAAGACAAACGTCCAGCTTTTGCTGCCACAACAAAGGTGCCAGCGGGGAAAAGTAATGCTGGTTCTCACTGCCTCCTGGAACCCTTTCAAATGCCACAGACAATTTGGCCCTCTCTGCTTTCCTGCGGACTCCATCCTCAAAAGCACCTGTTTTCGCTTTCGGCAGCCTCCGGAGCAAAAAAGACAAACGTCCAGCTTTTGCTGCCACAGCAAAGGTGCCAGCGGGGAAAAGTAATGCTGGTTCTCACTGCCTCCTGGAACCTCTTCAAATGCCACAGACATTTTGGCCCTCTCTGCTTTCCTGCGGACTCCATCCTCAAAAGCACCTGTTTTCGCTTTCGGCAACCTCCGGAGCAAAAAAGACAAACGTCCAGCTTTTGCTGCCACAGCAAAGGTGCCAGCGGGGAAAAGTAATGCTGGTTCTCACTGCCTCCTGGAACCCTTTCAAATGCCACAGACAATTTGGCCCTCTCTGCTTTCCTGCGGACTCCATCCTCAAAAGCACCTGTTTTCGCTTTCGGCAGCCTCCGGAGCAAAAAAGACAAACGTCCAGCTTTTGCTGCCACAGCAAAGGTGCCAGCGGGGAAAAGTAATGCTGGTTCTCACTGCCTCCTGGAACCCTTTCAAATGCCCCAGACAATTTGGCCCTCTCTGCTTTCCTGCGGACTCCATCCTCAAAAGCACCTGTTTTCGCTTTCGGCAGCCTCCGGAGCAAAAAAGACAAACGTCCAGCTTTTGCTGCCACAACAAAGGTGCCAGCGGGGAAAAGTAATGCTGGTTCTCACTGCCTCCTGGAACCCTTTCAAATGCCACAGACAATTTGGCCCTCTCTGCTTTCCTGCGGACTCCATCCTCAAAAGCACCTGTTTTCGCTTTCGGCAGCCTCCGGAGCAAAAAAGACAAACGTCCAGCTTTTGCTGCCACAGCAAAGGTGCCAGCGGGGAAAAGTAATGCTGGTTCTCACTGCCTCCTGGAACCTCTTCAAATGCCCCAGACAGTTCGGCCCTCTCTGCTTTCCTGCGGACTCCATCCTCAAAAGCACCTGTTTTCGCTTTTGACAACCTCCGGAGCAAAAAAGACAAACGTCCAGCTTTTGCTGCCACAGCAAAGGTGCCAGCGGGGAAAAGTAATGCTGGTTCTCACTGCCTCCTGGAACCCTTTCAAATGCCACAGACAATTTGGCCCTCTCTGCTTTCCTGCGGACTCCATCCTCAAAAGCACCTGTTTTCGCTTTCGGCAGCCTCCGGAGCAAAAAAGACAAACGTCCAGCTTTTGCTGCCACAGCAAAGGTGCCAGCGGGGAAAAGTAATGCTGGTTCTCACTGCCTCCTGGAACCTGTTCAAATGCCCCAGACAATTTGGCCCTCTCTGCTTTCCTGCGGACTCCATCCTCAAAAGCACCTGTTTTCGCTTTCGGCAGCCTCCGGAGCAAAAAAGACAAACGTCCAGCTTTTGCTGCCACAGCAAAGGTGCCAGCGGGGAAAAGTAATGCTGGTTCTCACTGCCTCCTGGAACCTCTTCAAATGCCACAGACAATTTGGCCCTCTCTGCTTTCCTGCGGACTCCATCCTCAAAAGCACCTGTTTTCGCTTTCGGCAGCCTCCGGAGCAAAAAAGACAAACGTCCAGCTTTTGCTGCCACAGCAAAGGTGCCAGCGGGGAAAAGTAATGCTGGTTCTCACTGCCTCCTGGAACCCTTTCAAATGCCCCAGACAATTAAGCCCTCTCTGCTTTCCTGCGGACTCTATCCTCAAAAGCGACTTTTTTCACTTTCGGCGCCCTCCGGTGGTAAAAAGACAAACGTCCAGCTTTTGCTGCCACAGCAAAGGTGCCAGCGGGGAAAAGTGATGCTGGTTCTCACTGCCTCCTGGAACTCTTTCAAATGCCCCAGACAATTTGGCTCTCTCTGCTTTCCTGCGGACTCCATCCTCAAAAGCACCTGTTTTCGCTTTCGGCAGCCTCCGGAGCAAAAAAGACAAACGTCCAGCTTTTGCTGCCACAGCAAAGGTGCCAGCGGGGAAAAGTAATGCTGGTTCTCACTGCCTCCTGGAACCTCTTCAAATGCCACAGACATTTTGGCCCTCTCTGCTTTCCTGCGGACTCCATCCTCAAAAGCACCTGTTTTCGCTTTCGGCAACCTCCAGAGCAAAAAAGACAAACGTCCAGCTTTTGCTGCCACAGCAAAGGTGCCAGCGGGGAAAAGTAATGCTGGTTCTCACTGCCTCCTGGAACCCTTTCAAATGCCACAGACAATTTGGCCCTCTCTGCTTTCCTGCGGACTCCATCCTCAAAAGCACCTGTTTTCGCTTTCGGCAGCCTCCGGAGCAAAAAAGACAAACGTCCAGCTTTTGCTGCCACAGCAAAGGTGCCAGCGGGGAAAAGTAATGCTGGTTCTCACTGCCTCCTGGAACCCTTTCAAATGCCCCAGACAATTTGGCCCTCTCTGCTTTCCTGCGGACTCCATCCTCAAAAGCACCTGTTTTCGCTTTCGGCAGCCTCCGGAGCAAAAAAGACAAACGTCCAGCTTTTGCTGCCACAACAAAGGTGCCAGCGGGGAAAAGTAATGCTGGTTCTCACTGCCTCCTGGAACCCTTTCAAATGCCCCAGACAATTTGGCCCTCTCTGCTTTCCTGCGGACTCCATCCTCAAAAGCACCTGTTTTCGCTTTCGGCAGCCTCCGGAGCAAAAAAGACAAACGTCCAGCTTTTGCTGCCACAGCAAAGGTGCCAGCGGGGAAAAGTAATGCTGGTTCTCACTGCCTCCTGGAACCCTTTCAAATGCCACAGACAATTTGGCCCTCTCTGCTTTCCTGCGGACTCCATCCTCAAAAGCACCTGTTTTCGCTTTCGGCAGCCTCCGGAGCAAAAAAGACAAACGTCCAGCTTTTGCTGCCACAGCAAAGGTGCCAGCGGGGAAAAGTAATGCTGGTTCTCACTGCCTCCTGGAACCCTTTCAAATGCCCCAGACAATTTGGCCCTCTCTGCTTTCCTGCGGACTCCATCCTCAAAAGCACCTGTTTTCGCTTTCGGCAGCCTCCGGAGCAAAAAAGACAAACGTCCAGCTTTTGCTGCCACAGCAAAGGTGCCAGCGGGGAAAAGTAATGCTGGTTCTCACTGCCTCCTGGAACCTCTTCAAATGCCACAGACAATTTGGCCCTCTCTGCTTTCCTGCGGACTCCATCCTCAAAAGCACCTGTTTTCGCTTTCGGCAGCCTCCGGAGCAAAAAAGACAAACGTCCAGCTTTTGCTGCCACAGCAAAGGTGCCAGCGGGGAAAAGTAATGCTGGTTCTCACTGCCTCCTGGAACCCTTTCAAATGCCCCAGACAATTAAGCCCTCTCTGCTTTCCTGCGGACTCTATCCTCAAAAGCGACTTTTTTCACTTTCGGCGCCCTCCGGTGGTAAAAAGACAAACGTCCAGCTTTTGCTGCCACAGCAAAGGTGCCAGCGGGGAAAAGTGATGCTGGTTCTCACTGCCTCCTGGAACTCTTTCAAATGCCCCAGACAATTTGGCTCTCTCTGCTTTCCTGCGGACTCCATCCTCAAAAGCACCTGTTTTCGCTTTCGGCAGCCTCCGGAGCAAAAAAGACAAACGTCCAGCTTTTGCTGCCACAGCAAAGGTGCCAGCGGGGAAAAGTAATGCTGGTTCTCACTGCCTCCTGGAACCTCTTCAAATGCCACAGACATTTTGGCCCTCTCTGCTTTCCTGCGGACTCCATCCTCAAAAGCACCTGTTTTCGCTTTCGGCAACCTCCAGAGCAAAAAAGACAAACGTCCAGCTTTTGCTGCCACAGCAAAGGTGCCAGCGGGGAAAAGTAATGCTGGTTCTCACTGCCTCCTGGAACCCTTTCAAATGCCACAGACAATTTGGCCCTCTCTGCTTTCCTGCGGACTCCATCCTCAAAAGCACCTGTTTTCGCTTTCGGCAGCCTCCGGAGCAAAAAAGACAAACGTCCAGCTTTTGCTGCCACAGCAAAGGTGCCAGCGGGGAAAAGTAATGCTGGTTCTCACTGCCTCCTGGAACCCTTTCAAATGCCCCAGACAATTTGGCCCTCTCTGCTTTCCTGCGGACTCCATCCTCAAAAGCACCTGTTTTCGCTTTCGGCAGCCTCCGGAGCAAAAAAAGACAAACGTCCAGCTTTTGCTGCCACAACAAAGGTGCCAGCGGGGAAAAGTAATGCTGGTTCTCACTGCCTCCTGGAACCCTTTCAAATGCCCCAGACAATTTGGCCCTCTCTGCTTTCCTGCGGACTCCATCCTCAAAAGCACCTGTTTTCGCTTTCGGCAGCCTCCGGAGCAAAAAAGACAAACGTCCAGCTTTTGCTGCCACAGCAAAGGTGCCAGCGGGGAAAAGTAATGCTGGTTCTCACTGCCTCCTGGAACCCTTTCAAATGCCACAGACAATTTGGCCCTCTCTGCTTTCCTGCGGACTCCATCCTCAAAAGCACCTGTTTTCGCTTTCGGCAGCCTCCGGAGCAAAAAAGACAAACGTCCAGCTTTTGCTGCCACAGCAAAGGTGCCAGCGGGGAAAAGTAATGCTGGTTCTCACTGCCTCCTGGAACCCTTTCAAATGCCACAGACAATTTGGCCCTCTCTGCTTTCCTGCGGACTCCATCCTCAAAAGCACCTGTTTTCGCTTTCGGCAGCCTCCGGAGCAAAAAAAGACAAACGTCCAGCTTTTGCTGCCACAGCAAAGGTGCCAGCGGGGAAAAGTAATGCTGGTTCTCACTGCCTCCTGGAACCCTTTCAAATGCCCCAGACAATTTGGCCCTCTCTGCTTTCCTGCGGACTGCATCCTCAAAAGCACCTGTTTTCGCTTTCGGCAGCCTCCGGAGCAAAAAAGACAAACGCCCAGCTTTTGCTGCCACAGCAAAGGTGCCAGCGGGGAAAAGTAATGCTGGTTCTCACTGCCTCCTGGAACCCTTTCAAATGCCCCAGACAATTAAGCCCTCTCTGCTTTCCTGCGGACTCTATCCTCAAAAGCGCCTTTTTTCACTTTCGGCGCCCTCCGGTGATAAAAAGACAAACGTCCAGCTTTTGCTGCCACAGCAAAGGTGCCAGCGGGGAAAAGTGATGCTGGTTCTCACTGCCTCCTGGAACTCTTTCAAATGCCACAGACAATTTGGCCCTCTCTGCTTTCCTGCGGACTCCATCCTCAAAAGCACCTATTTTCGCTTTCGGCAGCCTCCGGAGCAAAAAAGACAAACGTCCAGCTTTTGCTGCCACAGCAAAGGTGCCAGCGGGGAAAAGTAATGCTGGTTCTCACTGCCTCCTGGAACCCTTTCAAATGCCACAGACAATTTGGCCCTCTCTGCTTTCCTGCGGACTCCATCCTCAAAAGCACCTGTTTTCGCTTTCGGCAGCCTCCGGAGCAAAAAAGACAAACGTCCAGCTTTTGCTGCCACAGCAAAGGTGCCAGCGGGGAAAAGTAATGCTGGTTCTCACTGCCTCCTGGAACCTGTTCAAATGCCCCAGACAATTTGGCCCTCTCTGCTTTCCTGCGGACTCCATCCTCAAAAGCACCTGTTTTCGCTTTCGGCAGCCTCCGGAGCAAAAAAGACAAACGTCCAGCTTTTGCTGCCACAGCAAAGGTGCCAGCGGGGAAAAGTAATGCTGGTTCTCACTGCCTCCTGGAACCCTTTCAAATGCCACAGACAATTTGGCCCTCTCTGCTTTCCTGCGGACTCCATCCTCAAAAGCACCTGTTTTCGCTTTCGGCAGCCTCCGGAGCAAAAAAGACAAACGTCCAGCTTTTGCTGCCACAGCAAAGGTGCCAGCGGGGAAAAGTAATGCTGGTTCTCACTGCCTCCTGGAACCCTTTCAAATGCCACAGACAATTTGGCCCTCTCTGCTTTCCTGCGGACTCCATCCTCAAAAGAACCTATTTTCGCTTTCGGCAGCCTCCGGAGCAAAAAAAGACAAACGTCCAGCTTTTGCTGCCACAGCAAAGGTGCCAGCGGGGAAAAGTAATGCTGGTTCTCACTGCCTCCTGGAACCCTTTCAAATGCCACAGACAATTTGGCCCTCTCTGCTTTCCTGCGGACTCCATCCTCAAAAGCACCTGTTTTCGCTTTCGGCAGCCTCCGGAGCAAAAAAGACAAACGTCCAGCTTTTGCTGCCACAGCAAAGGTGCCAGCGGGGAAAAGTAATGCTGGTTCTCACTGCCTCCTGGAACCTGTTCAAATGCCCCAGACAATTTGGCCCTCTCTGCTTTCCTGCGGACTCCATCCTCAAAAGCACCTGTTTTCGCTTTCGGCAGCCTCCGGAGCAAAAAAGACAAACGTCCAGCTTTTGCTGCCACAACAAAGGTGCCAGCGGGGAAAAGTAATGCTGGTTCTCACTGCCTCCTGGAACCCTTTCAAATGCCACAGACAATTTGGCCCTCTCTGCTTTCCTGCGGACTCCATCCTCAAAAGCACCTGTTTTCGCTTTCGGCAGCCTCCGGAGCAAAAAAGACAAACGTCCAGCTTTTGCTGCCACAGCAAAGGTGCCAGCGGGGAAAAGTAATGCTGGTTCTCACTGCCTCCTGGAACCTCTTCAAATGCCCCAGACAATTCGGCCCTCTCTGCTTTCCTGCGGACTCCATCCTCAAAAGCACCTGTTTTCGCTTTTGACAACCTCCGGAGCAAAAAAGACAAACGTCCAGCTTTTGCTGCCACAGCAAAGGTGCCAGCGGGGAAAAGTAATGCTGGTTCTCACTGCCTCCTGGAACCCTTTCAAATGCCACAGACAATTTGGCCCTCTCTGCTTTCCTGCGGACTCCATCCTCAAAAGCACCTGTTTTCGCTTTCGGCAGCCTCCGGAGCAAAAAAGACAAACGTCCAGCTTTTGCTGCCACAGCAAAGGTGCCAGCGGGGAAAAGTAATGCTGGTTCTCACTGCCTCCTGGAACCTGTTCAAATGCCCCAGACAATTTGGCCCTCTCTGCTTTCCTGCGGACTCCATCCTCAAAAGCACCTGTTTTCGCTTTCGGCAGCCTCCGGAGCAAAAAAGACAAACGTCCAGCTTTTGCTGCCACAGCAAAGGTGCCAGCGGGGAAAAGTAATGCTGGTTCTCACTGCCTCCTGGAACCCTTTCAAATGCCCCAGACAATTAAGCCCTCTCTGCTTTCCTGCGGACTCTATCCTCAAAAGCGACTTTTTTCACTTTCGGCGCCCTCCGGTGGTAAAAAGACAAACGTCCAGCTTTTGCTGCCACAGCAAAGGTGCCAGCGGGGAAAAGTGATGCTGGTTCTCACTGCCTCCTGGAACTCTTTCAAATGCCCCAGACAATTTGGCTCTCTCTGCTTTCCTGCGGACTCCATCCTCAAAAGCACCTGTTTTCGCTTTCGGCAGCCTCCGGAGCAAAAAAGACAAACGTCCAGCTTTTGCTGCCACAGCAAAGGTGACAGCGGGGAAAAGTAATGCTGGTTCTCACTGCCTCCTGGAACCTCTTCAAATGCCACAGACATTTTGGCCCTCTCTGCTTTCCTGCGGACTCCATCCTCAAAAGCACCTGTTTTCGCTTTCGGCAACCTCCAGAGCAAAAAAGACAAACGTCCAGCTTTTGCTGCCACAGCAAAGGTGCCAGCGGGGAAAAGTAATGCTGGTTCTCACTGCCTCCTGGAACCCTTTCAAATGCCACAGACAATTTGGCCCTCTCTGCTTTCCTGCGGACTCCATCCTCAAAAGCACCTGTTTTCGCTTTCGGCAGCCTCCGGAGCAAAAAAGACAAACGTCCAGCTTTTGCTGCCACAGCAAAGGTGCCAGCGGGGAAAAGTAATGCTGGTTCTCACTGCCTCCTGGAACCCTTTCAAATGCCCCAGACAATTTGGCCCTCTCTGCTTTCCTGCGGACTCCATCCTCAAAAGCACCTGTTTTCGCTTTCGGCAGCCTCCGGAGCAAAAAAGACAAACGTCCAGCTTTTGCTGCCACAACAAAGGTGCCAGCGGGGAAAAGTAATGCTGGTTCTCACTGCCTCCTGGAACCCTTTCAAATGCCCCAGACAATTTGGCCCTCTCTGCTTTCCTGCGGACTCCATCCTCAAAAGCACCTGTTTTCGCTTTCGGCAGCCTCCGGAGCAAAAAAGACAAACGTCCAGCTTTTGCTGCCACAGCAAAGGTGCCAGCGGGGAAAAGTAATGCTGGTTCTCACTGCCTCCTGGAACCCTTTCAAATGCCACAGACAATTTGGCCCTCTCTGCTTTCCTGCGGACTCCATCCTCAAAAGCACCTGTTTTCGCTTTCGGCAGCCTCCGGAGCAAAAAAGACAAACGTCCAGCTTTTGCTGCCACAGCAAAGGTGCCAGCGGGGAAAAGTAATGCTGGTTCTCACTGCCTCCTGGAACCCTTTCAAATGCCCCAGACAATTTGGCCCTCTCTGCTTTCCTGCGGACTCCATCCTCAAAAGCACCTGTTTTCGCTTTCGGCAGCCTCCGGAGCAAAAAAGACAAACGTCCAGCTTTTGCTGCCACAGCAAAGGTGCCAGCGGGGAAAAGTAATGCTGGTTCTCACTGCCTCCTGGAACCTCTTCAAATGCCACAGACAATTTGGCCCTCTCTGCTTTCCTGCGGACTCCATCCTCAAAAGCACCTGTTTTCGCTTTCGGCAGCCTCCGGAGCAAAAAAGACAAACGTCCAGCTTTTGCTGCCACAGCAAAGGTGCCAGCGGGGAAAAGTAATGCTGGTTCTCACTGCCTCCTGGAACCCTTTCAAATGCCCCAGACAATTAAGCCCTCTCTGCTTTCCTGCGGACTCTATCCTCAAAAGCGACTTTTTTCACTTTCGGCGCCCTCCGGTGGTAAAAAGACAAACGTCCAGCTTTTGCTGCCACAGCAAAGGTGCCAGCGGGGAAAAGTGATGCTGGTTCTCACTGCCTCCTGGAACTCTTTCAAATGCCCCAGACAATTTGGCTCTCTCTGCTTTCCTGCGGACTCCATCCTCAAAAGCACCTGTTTTCGCTTTCGGCAGCCTCCGGAGCAAAAAAGACAAACGTCCAGCTTTTGCTGCCACAGCAAAGGTGCCAGCGGGGAAAAGTAATGCTGGTTCTCACTGCCTCCTGGAACCTCTTCAAATGCCACAGACATTTTGGCCCTCTCTGCTTTCCTGCGGACTCCATCCTCAAAAGCACCTGTTTTCGCTTTCGGCAACCTCCAGAGCAAAAAAGACAAACGTCCAGCTTTTGCTGCCACAGCAAAGGTGCCAGCGGGGAAAAGTAATGCTGGTTCTCACTGCCTCCTGGAACCCTTTCAAATGCCACAGACAATTTGGCCCTCTCTGCTTTCCTGCGGACTCCATCCTCAAAAGCACCTGTTTTCGCTTTCGGCAGCCTCCGGAGCAAAAAAGACAAACGTCCAGCTTTTGCTGCCACAGCAAAGGTGCCAGCGGGGAAAAGTAATGCTGGTTCTCACTGCCTCCTGGAACCCTTTCAAATGCCCCAGACAATTTGGCCCTCTCTGCTTTCCTGCGGACTCCATCCTCAAAAGCACCTGTTTTCGCTTTCGGCAGCCTCCGGAGCAAAAAAGACAAACGTCCAGCTTTTGCTGCCACAACAAAGGTGCCAGCGGGGAAAAGTAATGCTGGTTCTCACTGCCTCCTGGAACCCTTTCAAATGCCACAGACAATTTGGCCCTCTCTGCTTTCCTGCGGACTCCATCCTCAAAAGCACCTGTTTTCGCTTTCGGCAGCCTCCGGAGCAAAAAAGACAAACGTCCAGCTTTTGCTGCCACAGCAAAGGTGCCAGCGGGGAAAAGTAATGCTGGTTCTCACTGCCTCCTGGAACCCTTTCAAATGCCCCAGACAATTTGGCCCTCTCTGCTTTCCTGCGGACTGCATCCTCAAAAGCACCTGTTTTCGCTTTCGGCAGCCTCCGGAGCAAAAAAGACAAACGCCCAGCTTTTGCTGCCACAGCAAAGGTGCCAGCGGGGAAAAGTAATGCTGGTTCTCACTGCCTCCTGGAACCCTTTCAAATGCCCCAGACAATTAAGCCCTCTCTGCTTTCCTGCGGACTCTATCCTCAAAAGCGCCTTTTTTCACTTTCGGCGCCCTCCGGTGATAAAAAGACAAACGTCCAGCTTTTGCTGCCACAGCAAAGGTGCCAGCGGGGAAAAGTGATGCTGGTTCTCACTGCCTCCTGGAACTCTTTCAAATGCCACAGACAATTTGGCCCTCTCTGCTTTCCTGCGGACTCCATCCTCAAAAGCACCTATTTTCGCTTTCGGCAGCCTCCGGAGCAAAAAAGACAAACGTCCAGCTTTTGCTGCCACAGCAAAGGTGCCAGCGGGGAAAAGTAATGCTGGTTCTCACTGCCTCCTGGAACCCTTTCAAATGCCACAGACAATTTGGCCCTCTCTGCTTTCCTGCGGACTCCATCCTCAAAAGCACCTGTTTTCGCTTTCGGCAGCCTCCGGAGCAAAAAAGACAAACGTCCAGCTTTTGCTGCCACAGCAAAGGTGCCAGCGGGGAAAAGTAATGCTGGTTCTCACTGCCTCCTGGAACCTGTTCAAATGCCCCAGACAATTTGGCCCTCTCTGCTTTCCTGCGGACTCCATCCTCAAAAGCACCTGTTTTCGCTTTCGGCAGCCTCCGGAGCAAAAAATACAAACGTCCAGCTTTTGCTGCCACAGCAAAGGTGCCAGCGGGGAAAAGTAATGCTGGTTCTCACTGCCTCCTGGAACCCTTTCAAATGCCACAGACAATTTGGCCCTCTCTGCTTTCCTGCGGACTCCATCCTCAAAAGCACCTGTTTTCGCTTTCGGCAGCCTCCGGAGCAAAAAAGACAAACGTCCAGCTTTTGCTGCCACAGCAAAGGTGCCAGCGGGGAAAAGTAATGCTGGTTCTCACTGCCTCCTGGAACCCTTTCAAATGCCACAGACAATTTGGCCCTCTCTGCTTTCCTGCGGACTCCATCCTCAAAAGAACCTATTTTCGCTTTCGGCAGCCTCCGGAGCAAAAAAAGACAAACGTCCAGCTTTTGCTGCCACAGCAAAGGTGCCAGCGGGGAAAAGTAATGCTGGTTCTCACTGCCTCCTGGAACCCTTTCAAATGCCACAGACAATTTGGCCCTCTCTGCTTTCCTGCGGACTCCATCCTCAAAAGCACCTGTTTTCGCTTTCGGCAGCCTCCGGAGCAAAAAAGACAAACGTCCAGCTTTTGCTGCCACAGCAAAGGTGCCAGCGGGGAAAAGTAATGCTGGTTCTCACTGCCTCCTGGAACCTGTTCAAATGCCCCAGACAATTTGGCCCTCTCTGCTTTCCTGCGGACTCCATCCTCAAAAGCACCTGTTTTCGCTTTCGGCAGCCTCCGGAGCAAAAAAGACAAACGTCCAGCTTTTGCTGCCACAACAAAGGTGCCAGCGGGGAAAAGTAATGCTGGTTCTCACTGCCTCCTGGAACCCTTTCAAATGCCACAGACAATTTGGCCCTCTCTGCTTTCCTGCGGACTCCATCCTCAAAAGCACCTGTTTTCGCTTTCGGCAGCCTCCGGAGCAAAAAAGACAAACGTCCAGCTTTTGCTGCCACAGCAAAGGTGCCAGCGGGGAAAAGTAATGCTGGTTCTCACTGCCTCCTGGAACCTCTTCAAATGCCCCAGACAATTCGGCCCTCTCTGCTTTCCTGCGGACTCCATCCTCAAAAGCACCTGTTTTCGCTTTTGACAACCTCCGGAGCAAAAAAGACAAACGTCCAGCTTTTGCTGCCACAGCAAAGGTGCCAGCGGGGAAAAGTAATGCTGGTTCTCACTGCCTCCTGGAACCCTTTCAAATGCCACAGACAATTTGGCCCTCTCTGCTTTCCTGCGGACTCCATCCTCAAAAGCACCTGTTTTCGCTTTCGGCAGCCTCCGGAGCAAAAAAGACAAACGTCCAGCTTTTGCTGCCACAGCAAAGGTGCCAGCGGGGAAAAGTAATGCTGGTTCTCACTGCCTCCTGGAACCTGTTCAAATGCCCCAGACAATTTGGCCCTCTCTGCTTTCCTGCGGACTCCATCCTCAAAAGCACCTGTTTTCGCTTTCGGCAGCCTCCGGAGCAAAAAAGACAAACGTCCAGCTTTTGCTGCCACAGCAAAGGTGCCAGCGGGGAAAAGTAATGCTGGTTCTCACTGCCTCCTGGAACCTCTTCAAATGCCACAGACAATTTGGCCCTCTCTGCTTTCCTGCGGACTCCATCCTCAAAAGCACCTGTTTTCGCTTTCGGCAGCCTCCGGAGCAAAAAAGACAAACGTCCAGCTTTTGCTGCCACAGCAAAGGTGCCAGCGGGGAAAAGTAATGCTGGTTCTCACTGCCTCCTGGAACCCTTTCAAATGCCCCAGACAATTAAGCCCTCTCTGCTTTCCTGCGGACTCTATCCTCAAAAGCGACTTTTTTCACTTTCGGCGCCCTCCGGTGGTAAAAAGACAAACGTCCAGCTTTTGCTGCCACAGCAAAGGTGCCAGCGGGGAAAAGTGATGCTGGTTCTCACTGCCTCCTGGAACTCTTTCAAATGCCCCAGACAATTTGGCTCTCTCTGCTTTCCTGCGGACTCCATCCTCAAAAGCACCTGTTTTCGCTTTCGGCAGCCTCCGGAGCAAAAAAGACAAACGTCCAGCTTTTGCTGCCACAGCAAAGGTGACAGCGGGGAAAAGTAATGCTGGTTCTCACTGCCTCCTGGAACCTCTTCAAATGCCACAGACATTTTGGCCCTCTCTGCTTTCCTGCGGACTCCATCCTCAAAAGCACCTGTTTTCGCTTTCGGCAACCTCCAGAGCAAAAAAGACAAACGTCCAGCTTTTGCTGCCACAGCAAAGGTGCCAGCGGGGAAAAGTAATGCTGGTTCTCACTGCCTCCTGGAACCCTTTCAAATGCCCCAGACAATTTGGCCCTCTCTGCTTTCCTGCGGACTCCATCCTCAAAAGCACCTGTTTTCGCTTTCGGCAGCCTCCGGAGCAAAAAAGACAAACGTCCAGCTTTTGCTGCCACAGCAAAGGTGCCAGCGGGGAAAAGTAATGCTGGTTCTCACTGCCTCCTGGAACCTCTTCAAATGCCACAGACAATTTGGCCCTCTCTGCTTTCCTGCGGACTCCATCCTCAAAAGCACCTGTTTTCGCTTTCGGCAGCCTCCGGAGCAAAAAAGACAAACGTCCAGCTTTTGCTGCCACAGCAAAGGTGCCAGCGGGGAAAAGTAATGCTGGTTCTCACTGCCTCCTGGAACCCTTTCAAATGCCCCAGACAATTAAGCCCTCTCTGCTTTCCTGCGGACTCTATCCTCAAAAGCGACTTTTTTCACTTTCGGCGCCCTCCGGTGGTAAAAAGACAAACGTCCAGCTTTTGCTGCCACAGCAAAGGTGCCAGCGGGGAAAAGTGATGCTGGTTCTCACTGCCTCCTGGAACTCTTTCAAATGCCCCAGACAATTTGGCTCTCTCTGCTTTCCTGCGGACTCCATCCTCAAAAGCACCTGTTTTCGCTTTCGGCAGCCTCCGGAGCAAAAAAGACAAACGTCCAGCTTTTGCTGCCACAGCAAAGGTGCCAGCGGGGAAAAGTAATGCTGGTTCTCACTGCCTCCTGGAACCTCTTCAAATGCCACAGACATTTTGGCCCTCTCTGCTTTCCTGCGGACTCCATCCTCAAAAGCACCTGTTTTCGCTTTCGGCAACCTCCAGAGCAAAAAAGACAAACGTCCAGCTTTTGCTGCCACAGCAAAGGTGCCAGCGGGGAAAAGTAATGCTGGTTCTCACTGCCTCCTGGAACCCTTTCAAATGCCACAGACAATTTGGCCCTCTCTGCTTTCCTGCGGACTCCATCCTCAAAAGCACCTGTTTTCGCTTTCGGCAGCCTCCGGAGCAAAAAAGACAAACGTCCAGCTTTTGCTGCCACAGCAAAGGTGCCAGCGGGGAAAAGTAATGCTGGTTCTCACTGCCTCCTGGAACCCTTTCAAATGCCACAGACAATTTGGCCCTCTCTGCTTTCCTGCGGACTCCATCCTCAAAAGCACCTGTTTTCGCTTTCGGCAGCCTCCGGAGCAAAAAAGACAAACGTCCAGCTTTTGCTGCCACAACAAAGGTGCCAGCGGGGAAAAGTAATGCTGGTTCTCACTGCCTCCTGGAACCCTTTCAAATGCCCCAGACAATTTGGCCCTCTCTGCTTTCCTGCGGACTCCATCCTCAAAAGCACCTGTTTTCGCTTTCGGCAGCCTCCGGAGCAAAAAAGACAAACGTCCAGCTTTTGCTGCCACAGCAAAGGTGCCAGCGGGGAAAAGTAATGCTGGTTCTCACTGCCTCCTGGAACCCTTTCAAATGCCACAGACAATTTGGCCCTCTCTGCTTTCCTGCGGACTCCATCCTCAAAAGCACCTGTTTTCGCTTTCGGCAGCCTCCGGAGCAAAAAAGACAAACGTCCAGCTTTTGCTGCCACAGCAAAGGTGCCAGCGGGGAAAAGTAATGCTGGTTCTCACTGCCTCCTGGAACCCTTTCAAATGCCCCAGACAATTTGGCCCTCTCTGCTTTCCTGCGGACTCCATCCTCAAAAGCACCTGTTTTCGCTTTCGGCAGCCTCCGGAGCAAAAAAGACAAACGTCCAGCTTTTGCTGCCACAGCAAAGGTGCCAGCGGGGAAAAGTAATGCTGGTTCTCACTGCCTCCTGGAACCCTTTCAAATGCCACAGACAATTTGGCCCTCTCTGCTTTCCTGCGGACTGCATCCTCAAAAGCACCTGTTTTCGCTTTCGGCAGCCTCCGGAGCAAAAAAGACAAACGCCCAGCTTTTGCTGCCACAGCAAAGGTGCCAGCGGGGAAAAGTAATGCTGGTTCTCACTGCCTCCTGGAACCCTTTCAAATGCCCCAGACAATTAAGCCCTCTCTGCTTTCCTGCGGACTCTATCCTCAAAAGCGCCTTTTTTCACTTTCGGCGCCCTCCGGTGATAAAAAGACAAACGTCCAGCTTTTGCTGCCACAGCAAAGGTGCCAGCGGGGAAAAGTGATGCTGGTTCTCACTGCCTCCTGGAACTCTTTCAAATGCCACAGACAATTTGGCCCTCTCTGCTTTCCTGCGGACTCCATCCTCAAAAGCACCTATTTTCGCTTTCGGCAGCCTCCGGAGCAAAAAAGACAAACGTCCAGCTTTTGCTGCCACAGCAAAGGTGCCAGCGGGGAAAAGTAATGCTGGTTCTCACTGCCTCCTGGAACCCTTTCAAATGCCACAGACAATTTGGCCCTCTCTGCTTTCCTGCGGACTCCATCCTCAAAAGCACCTGTTTTCGCTTTCGGCAGCCTCCGGAGCAAAAAAGACAAACGTCCAGCTTTTGCTGCCACAGCAAAGGTGCCAGCGGGGAAAAGTAATGCTGGTTCTCACTGCCTCCTGGAACCTCTTCAAATGCCCCAGACAATTTGGCCCTCTCTGCTTTCCTGCGGACTCCATCCTCAAAAGCACCTGTTTTCGCTTTCGGCAGCCTCCGGAGCAAAAAAGACAAACGTCCAGCTTTTGCTGCCACAGCAAAGGTGCCAGCGGGGAAAAGTAATGCTGGTTCTCACTGCCTCCTGGAACCCTTTCAAATGCCACAGACAATTGGCCCTCTCTGCTTTCCTGCGGACTCCATCCTCAAAAGCACCTGTTTTCGCTTTCGGCAGCCTCCGGAGCAAAAAAGACAAACGTCCAGCTTTTGCTGCCACAGCAAAGGTGCCAGCGGGGAAAAGTAATGCTGGTTCTCACTGCCTCCTGGAACCCTTTCAAATGCCACAGACAATTTGGCCCTCTCTGCTTTCCTGCGGACTCCATCCTCAAAAGAACCTATTTTCGCTTTCGGCAGCCTCCGGAGCAAAAAAAGACAAACGTCCAGCTTTTGCTGCCACAGCAAAGGTGCCAGCGGGGAAAAGTAATGCTGGTTCTCACTGCCTCCTGGAACCCTTTCAAATGCCACAGACAATTTGGCCCTCTCTGCTTTCCTGCGGACTCCATCCTCAAAAGCACCTGTTTTCGCTTTCGGCAGCCTCCGGAGCAAAAAAGACAAACGTCCAGCTTTTGCTGCCACAGCAAAGGTGCCAGCGGGGAAAAGTAATGCTGGTTCTCACTGCCTCCTGGAACCTGTTCAAATGCCCCAGACAATTTGGCCCTCTCTGCTTTCCTGCGGACTCCATCCTCAAAAGCACCTGTTTTCGCTTTCGGCATCCTCAGGAGCAAAAAAGACAAACGTCCAGCTTTTGCTGCCACAGCAAAGGTGCCAGCGGGGAAAAGTAATGCTGGTTCTCACTGCCTCCTGGAACCCTTTCAAATGCCACAGACAATTTGGCCCTCTCTGCTTTCCTGCGGACTCCATCCTCAAAAGCACCTGTTTTCGCTTTCGGCAGCCTCCGGAGCAAAAAAGACAAACGTCCAGCTTTTGCTGCCACAGCAAAGGTGCCAGCGGGGAAAAGTAATGCTGGTTCTCACTGCCTCCTGGAACCCTTTCAAATGCCACAGACAATTTGGCCCTCTCTGCTTTCCTGCGGACTCCATCCTCAAAAGCACCTGTTTTCGCTTTCGGCAGCCTCCGGAGCAAAAAAGACAAACGTCCAGCTTTTGCTGCCACAGCAAAGGTGCCAGCGGGGAAAAGTAATGCTGGTTCTCACTGCCTCCTGGAACCCTTTCAAATGCCCCAGACAATTAAGCCCTCTCTGCTTTCCTGCGGACTCTATCCTCAAAAGCGACTTTTTTCACTTTCGGCGCCCTCCGGTGGTAAAAAGACAAACGTCCAGCTTTTGCTGCCACAGCAAAGGTGCCAGCGGGGAAAAGTGATGCTGGTTCTCACTGCCTCCTGGAACTCTTTCAAATGCCACAGACAATTTGGCTCTCTCTGCTTTCCTGCGGACTCCATCCTCAAAAGCACCTGTTTTCGCTTTCGGCAGCCTCCGGAGCAAAAAAGACAAACGTCCAGCTTTTGCTGCCACAGCAAAGGTGCCAGCGGGGAAAAGTAATGCTGGTTCTCACTGCCTCCTGGAACCCTTTCAAATGCCCCAGACAATTTGGCCCTCTCTGCTTTCCTGCGGACTCCATCCTCAAAAGCACCTGTTTTCGCTTTCGGCAACCTCCAGAGCAAAAAAGACAAACGTCCAGCTTTTGCTGCCACAGCAAAGGTGCCAGCGGGGAAAAGTAATGCTGGTTCTCACTGCCTCCTGGAACCCTTTCAAATGCCACAGACAATTTGGCCCTCTCTGCTTTCCTGCGGACTCCATCCTCAAAAGCACCTGTTTTCGCTTTCGGCAGCCTCCGGAGCAAAAAAGACAAACGTCCAGCTTTTGCTGCCACAGCAAAGGTGCCAGCGGGGAAAAGTAATGCTGGTTCTTACTGCCTCCTGGAACCCTTTCAAATGCCACAGACAATTTGGCCCTCTCTGCTTTCCTGCGGACTCCATCCTCAAAAGCACCTGTTTTCGCTTTCGGCAGCCTCCGGAGCAAAAAAGACAAACGTCCAGCTTTTGCTGCCACAACAAAGGTGCCAGCGGGGAAAAGTAATGCTGGTTCTCACTGCCTCCTGGAACCCTTTCAAATGCCACAGACAATTTGGCACTCTCTGCTTTCCTGCGGACTCCATCCTCAAAAGCACCTGTTTTCGCTTTCGGCAGCCTCCGGAGCAAAAAAGACAAACGTCCAGCTTTTGCTGCCACAGCAAAGGTGCCAGCGGGGAAAAGTAATGCTGGTTCTCACTGCCTCCTGGAACCCTTTCAAATGCCACAGACAATTTGGCCCTCTCTGCTTTCCTGCGGACTCCATCCTCAAAAGCACCTGTTTTCGCTTTCGGCAGCCTCCGGAGCAAAAAAGACAAACGTCCAGCTTTTGCTGCCACAGCAAAGGTGCCAGCGGGGAAAAGTAATGCTGGTTCTCACTGCCTCCTGGAACCTCTTCAAATGCCACAGACAATTTGGCCCTCTCTGCTTTCCTGCGGACTCCATCCTCAAAAGCACCTGTTTTCGCTTTCGGCAGCCTCCGGAGCAAAAAAGACAAACGTCCAGCTTTTGCTGCCACAGCAAAGGTGCCAGCGGGGAAAAGTAATGCTGGTTCTCACTGCCTCCTGGAACCCTTTCAAATGCCCCAGACAATTAAGCCCTCTCTGCTTTCCTGCGGACTCTATCCTCAAAAGCGACTTTTTTCACTTTCGGCGCCCTCCGGTGGTAAAAAGACAAACGTCCAGCTTTTGCTGCCACAGCAAAGGTGCCAGCGGGGAAAAGTGATGCTGGTTCTCACTGCCTCCTGGAACTCTTTCAAATGCCCCAGACAATTTGGCTCTCTCTGCTTTCCTGCGGACTCCATCCTCAAAAGCACCTGTTTTCGCTTTCGGCAGCCTCCGGAGCAAAAAAGACAAACGTCCAGCTTTTGCTGCCACAGCAAAGGTGCCAGCGGGGAAAAGTAATGCTGGTTCTCACTGCCTCCTGGAACCTCTTCAAATGCCACAGACATTTTGGCCCTCTCTGCTTTCCTGCGGACTCCATCCTCAAAAGCACCTGTTTTCGCTTTCGGCAACCTCCAGAGCAAAAAAGACAAACGTCCAGCTTTTGCTGCCACAGCAAAGGTGCCAGCGGGGAAAAGTAATGCTGGTTCTCACTGCCTCCTGGAACCCTTTCAAATGCCACAGACAATTTGGCCCTCTCTGCTTTCCTGCGGACTCCATCCTCAAAAGCACCTGTTTTCGCTTTCGGCAGCCTCCGGAGCAAAAAAGACAAACGTCCAGCTTTTGCTGCCACAGCAAAGGTGCCAGCGGGGAAAAGTAATGCTGGTTCTCACTGCCTCCTGGAACCCTTTCAAATGCCCCAGACAATTTGGCCCTCTCTGCTTTCCTGCGGACTCCATCCTCAAAAGCACCTGTTTTCGCTTTCGGCAGCCTCCGGAGCAAAAAAGACAAACGTCCAGCTTTTGCTGCCACAACAAAGGTGCCAGCGGGGAAAAGTAATGCTGGTTCTCACTGCCTCCTGGAACCCTTTCAAATGCCCCAGACAATTTGGCCCTCTCTGCTTTCCTGCGGACTCCATCCTCAAAAGCACCTGTTTTCGCTTTCGGCAGCCTCCGGAGCAAAAAAGACAAACGTCCAGCTTTTGCTGCCACAGCAAAGGTGCCAGCGGGGAAAAGTAATGCTGGTTCTCACTGCCTCCTGGAACCCTTTCAAATGCCACAGACAATTTGGCCCTCTTTGCTTTCCTGCGGACTCCATCCTCAAAAGCACCTGTTTTCGCTTTCGGCAGCCTCCGGAGCAAAAAAGACAAACGTCCAGCTTTTGCTGCCACAGCAAAGGTGCCAGCGGGGAAAAGTAATGCTGGTTCTCACTGCCTCCTGGAACCCTTTCAAATGCCACAGACAATTTGGCCCTCTCTGCTTTCCTGCGGACTCCATCCTCAAAAGCACCTGTTTTCGCTTTCGGCAGCCTCCGGAGCAAAAAAGACAAACGTCCAGCTTTTGCTGCCACAGCAAAGGTGCCAGCGGGGAAAAGTAATGCTGGTTCTCACTGCCTCCTGGAACCCTTTCAAATGCCACAGACAATTTGGCCCTCTCTGCTTTCCTGCGGACTGCATCCTCAAAAGCACCTGTTTTCGCTTTCGGCAGCCTCCGGAGCAAAAAAGACAAACGCCCAGCTTTTGCTGCCACAGCAAAGGTGCCAGCGGGGAAAAGTAATGCTGGTTCTCACTGCCTCCTGGAACCCTTTCAAATGCCCCAGACAATTAAGCCCTCTCTGCTTTCCTGCGGACTCTATCCTCAAAAGCGCCTTTTTTCACTTTCGGCGCCCTCCGGTGATAAAAAGACAAACGTCCAGCTTTTGCTGCCACAGCAAAGGTGCCAGCGGGGAAAAGTGATGCTGGTTCTCACTGCCTCCTGGAACTCTTTCAAATGCCACAGACAATTTGGCCCTCTCTGCTTTCCTGCGGACTCCATCCTCAAAAGCACCTATTTTCGCTTTCGGCAGCCTCCGGAGCAAAAAAGACAAACGTCCAGCTTTTGCTGCCACAGCAAAGGTGCCAGCGGGGAAAAGTAATGCTGGTTCTCACTGCCTCCTGGAACCCTTTCAAATGCCACAGACAATTTGGCCCTCTCTGCTTTCCTGCGGACTCCATCCTCAAAAGCACCTGTTTTCGCTTTCGGCAGCCTCCGGAGCAAAAAAGACAAACGTCCAGCTTTTGCTGCCACAGCAAAGGTGCCAGCGGGGAAAAGTAATGCTGGTTCTCACTGCCTCCTGGAACCTGTTCAAATGCCCCAGACAATTTGGCCCTCTCTGCTTTCCTGCGGACTCCATCCTCAAAAGCACCTGTTTTCGCTTTCGGCAGCCTCCGGAGCAAAAAAGACAAACGTCCAGCTTTTGCTGCCACAGCAAAGGTGCCAGCGGGGAAAAGTAATGCTGGTTCTCACTGCCTCCTGGAACCCTTTCAAATGCCACAGACAATTTGGCCCTCTCTGCTTTCCTGCGGACTCCATCCTCAAAAGCACCTGTTTTCGCTTTCGGCAGCCTCCGGAGCAAAAAAGACAAACGTCCAGCTTTTGCTGCCACAGCAAAGGTGCCAGCGGGGAAAAGTAATGCTGGTTCTCACTGCCTCCTGGAACCCTTTCAAATGCCACAGACAATTTGGCCCTCTCTGCTTTCCTGCGGACTCCATCCTCAAAAGAACCTATTTTCGCTTTCGGCAGCCTCCGGAGCAAAAAAAGACAAACGTCCAGCTTTTGCTGCCACAGCAAAGGTGCCAGCGGGGAAAAGTAATGCTGGTTCTCACTGCCTCCTGGAACCCTTTCAAATGCCACAGACAATTTGGCCCTCTCTGCTTTCCTGCGGACTCCATCCTCAAAAGCACCTGTTTTCGCTTTCGGCAGCCTCCGGAGCAAAAAAGACAAACGTCCAGCTTTTGCTGCCACAGCAAAGGTGCCAGCGGGGAAAAGTAATGCTGGTTCTCACTGCCTCCTGGAACCTGTTCAAATGCCCCAGACAATTTGGCCCTCTCTGCTTTCCTGCGGACTCCATCCTCAAAAGCACCTGTTTTCGCTTTCGGCATCCTCAGGAGCAAAAAAGACAAACGTCCAGCTTTTGCTGCCACAGCAAAGGTGCCAGCGGGGAAAAGTAATGCTGGTTCTCACTGCCTCCTGGAACCCTTTCAAATGCCACAGACAATTTGGCCCTCTCTGCTTTCCTGCGGACTCCATCCTCAAAAGCACCTGTTTTCGCTTTCGGCAGCCTCCGGAGCAAAAAAGACAAACGTCCAGCTTTTGCTGCCACAGCAAAGGTGCCAGCGGGGAAAAGTAATGCTGGTTCTCACTGCCTCCTGGAACCCTTTCAAATGCCACAGACAATTTGGCCCTCTCTGCTTTCCTGCGGACTCCATCCTCAAAAGCACCTGTTTTCGCTTTCGGCAGCCTCCGGAGCAAAAAAGACAAACGTCCAGCTTTTGCTGCCACAGCAAAGGTGCCAGCGGGGAAAAGTAATGCTGGTTCTCACTGCCTCCTGGAACCCTTTCAAATGCCCCAGACAATTAAGCCCTCTCTGCTTTCCTGCGGACTCTATCCTCAAAAGCGACTTTTTTCACTTTCGGCGCCCTCCGGTGGTAAAAAGACAAACGTCCAGCTTTTGCTGCCACAGCAAAGGTGCCAGCGGGGAAAAGTGATGCTGGTTCTCACTGCCTCCTGGAACTCTTTCAAATGCCACAGACAATTTGGCTCTCTCTGCTTTCCTGCGGACTCCATCCTCAAAAGCACCTGTTTTCGCTTTCGGCAGCCTCCGGAGCAAAAAAGACAAACGTCCAGCTTTTGCTGCCACAGCAAAGGTGCCAGCGGGGAAAAGTAATGCTGGTTCTCACTGCCTCCTGGAACCCTTTCAAATGCCCCAGACAATTTGGCCCTCTCTGCTTTCCTGCGGACTCCATCCTCAAAAGCACCTGTTTTCGCTTTCGGCAACCTCCAGAGCAAAAAAGACAAACGTCCAGCTTTTGCTGCCACAGCAAAGGTGCCAGCGGGGAAAAGTAATGCTGGTTCTCACTGCCTCCTGGAACCCTTTCAAATGCCACAGACAATTTGGCCCTCTCTGCTTTCCTGCGGACTCCATCCTCAAAAGCACCTGTTTTCGCTTTCGGCAGCCTCCGGAGCAAAAAAGACAAACGTCCAGCTTTTGCTGCCACAGCAAAGGTGCCAGCGGGGAAAAGTAATGCTGGTTCTTACTGCCTCCTGGAACCCTTTCAAATGCCACAGACAATTTGGCCCTCTCTGCTTTCCTGCGGACTCCATCCTCAAAAGCACCTGTTTTCGCTTTCGGCAGCCTCCGGAGCAAAAAAGACAAACGTCCAGCTTTTGCTGCCACAGCAAAGGTGCCAGCGGGGAAAAGTAATGCTGGTTCTCACTGCCTCCTGGAACCCTTTCAAATGCCACAGACAATTTGGCACTCTCTGCTTTCCTGCGGACTCCATCCTCAAAAGCACCTGTTTTCGCTTTCGGCAGCCTCCGGAGCAAAAAAGACAAACGTCCAGCTTTTGCTGCCACAGCAAAGGTGCCAGCGGGGAAAAGTAATGCTGGTTCTCACTGCCTCCTGGAACCCTTTCAAATGCCACAGACAATTTGGCCCTCTCTGCTTTCCTGCGGACTGCATCCTCAAAAGCACCTGTTTTCGCTTTCGGCAGCCTCCGGAGCAAAAAAGACAAACGCCCAGCTTTTGCTGCCACAGCAAAGGTGCCAGCGGGGAAAAGTAATGCTGGTTCTCACTGCCTCCTGGAACCCTTTCAAATGCCCCAGACAATTAAGCCCTCTCTGCTTTCCTGCGGACTCTATCCTCAAAAGCGCCTTTTTTCACTTTCGGCGCCCTCCGGTGATAAAAAGACAAACGTCCAGCTTTTGCTGCCACAGCAAAGGTGCCAGCGGGGAAAAGTGATGCTGGTTCTCACTGCCTCCTGGAACTCTTTCAAATGCCACAGACAATTTGGCCCTCTCTGCTTTCCTGCGGACTCCATCCTCAAAAGCACCTATTTTCGCTTTCGGCAGCCTCCGGAGCAAAAAAGACAAACGTCCAGCTTTTGCTGCCACAGCAAAGGTGCCAGCGGGGAAAAGTAATGCTGGTTCTCACTGCCTCCTGGAACCCTTTCAAATGCCACAGACAATTTGGCCCTCTCTGCTTTCCTGCGGACTCCATCCTCAAAAGCACCTGTTTTCGCTTTCGGCAGCCTCCGGAGGAAAAAAGACAAACGTCCAGCTTTTGCTGCCACAGCAAAGGTGCCAGCGGGGAAAAGTAATGCTGGTTCTCACTGCCTCCTGGAACCTGTTCAAATGCCCCAGACAATTTGGCCCTCTCTGCTTTCCTGCGGACTCCATCCTCAAAAGCACCTGTTTTCGCTTTCGGCAGCCTCCGGAGCAAAAAAGACAAACGTCCAGCTTTTGCTGCCACAGCAAAGGTGCCAGCGGGGAAAAGTAATGCTGGTTCTCACTGCCTCCTGGAACCCTTTCAAATGCCCCAGACAATTTGGCCCTCTCTGCTTTCCTGCGGACTGCATCCTCAAAAGCACCTGTTTTCGCTTTCGGCAGCCTCCGGAGCAAAAAAGACAAACGTCCAGCTTTTGCTGCCACAGCAAAGGTGCCAGCGGGGAAAAGTAATGCTGGTTCTCACTGCCTCCTGGAACCCTTTCAAATGCCACAGACAATTTGGCCCTCTCTGCTTTCCTGCGGACTCCATCCTCAAAAGAACCTATTTTCGCTTTCGGCAGCCTCCGGAGCAAAAAAAGACAAACGTCCAGCTTTTGCTGCCACAGCAAAGGTGCCAGCGGGGAAAAGTAATGCTGGTTCTCACTGCCTCCTGGAACCCTTTCAAATGCCACAGACAATTTGGCCCTCTCTGCTTTCCTGCGGACTCCATCCTCAAAAGCACCTGTTTTCGCTTTCGGCAGCCTCCGGAGCAAAAAAGACAAACGTCCAGCTTTTGCTGCCACAGCAAAGGTGCCAGCGGGGAAAAGTAATGCTGGTTCTCACTGCCTCCTGGAACTCCTTCAAATGCCTCAGACAATTTGGCCCTCTCTGCTTTCCTGCGGACTCCATCCTCAAAAGCACCTGTTTTCGCTTTCGGCAACCTCCGGAGCAAAAAAGACAAACGTCCAGCTTTTGCTGCCACAGCAAAGGTGCCAGCGGGGAAAAGTAATGCTGGTTCTCACTGCCTCCTGGAACCCTTTCAAATGCCACAGACAATTTGGCCCTCTCTGCTTTCCTGCGGACTCCATCCTCAAAAGCACCTGTTTTCGCTTTCGGCAGCCTCCGGAGCAAAAAAGACAAACGTCCAGCTTTTGCTGCCACAGCAAAGGTGCCAGCGGGGAAAAGTAATGCTGGTTCTCACTGCCTCCTGGAACCCTTTCAAATGCCACAGACAATTTGGCCCTCTCTGCTTTCCTGCGGACTCCATCCTCAAAAGCACCTGTTTTCGCTTTCGGCAGCCTCCGGAGCAAAAAAAGACAAACGTCCAGCTTTTGCTGCCACAGCAAAGGTGCCAGCGGGGAAAAGTAATGCTGGTTCTCACTGCCTCCTGGAACCCTTTCAAATGCCACAGACAATTTGGCCCTCTCTGCTTTCCTGCGGACTCCATCCTCAAAAGCACCTGTTTTCGCTTTCGGCAGCCTCCGGAGCAAAAAAGACAAACGTCCAGCTTTTGCTGCCACAGCAAAGGTGCCAGCGGGGAAAAGTAATGCTGGTTCTCACTGCCTCCTGGAACCTCTTCAAATGCCACAGACAATTTGGCCCTCTCTGCTTTCCTGCGGACTCCATCCTCAAAAGCACCTGTTTTCGCTTTCGGCAACCTCCGGAGCAAAAAAGACAAACGTCCAGCTTTTGCTGCCACAGCAAAGGTGCCAGCGGGGAAAAGTAATGCTGGTTCTCACTGCCTCCTGGAACCCTTTCAAATGCCACAGACAATTTGGCCCTCTCTGCTTTCCTGCGGACTCCATCCTCAAAAGCACCTGTTTTCGCTTTCGGCAGCCTCCGGAGCAAAAAAGACAAACGTCCAGCTTTTGCTGCCACAGCAAAGGTGCCAGCGGGGAAAAGTAATGCTGGTTCTCACTGCCTCCTGGAACCCTTTCAAATGCCACAGACAATTTGGCCCTCTCTGCTTTCCTGCGGACTCCATCCTCAAAAGCACCTGTTTTCGCTTTCGGCAGCCTCCGGAGCAAAAAAGACAAACGTCCAGCTTTTGCTGCCACAGCAAAGGTGCCAGCGGGGAAAAGTAATGCTGGTTCTCACTGCCTCCTGGAACCCTTTCAAATGCCACAGACAATTTGGCCCTCTCTGCTTTCCTGCGGACTCCATCCTCAAAAGCACCTGTTTTCGCTTTCGGCAGCCTCCGGAGCAAAAAAGACAAACGTCCAGCTTTTGCTGCCACAGCAAAGGTGCCAGCGGGGAAAAGTAATGCTGGTTCTCACTGCCTCCTGGAACCTCTTCAAATGCCACAGACAATTTGGCCCTCTCTGCTTTCCTGCGGACTCCATCCTCAAAAGCACCTGTTTTCGCTTTCGGCAGCCTCCGGAGCAAAAAAGACAAACGTCCAGCTTTTGCTGCCACAGCAAAGGTGCCAGCGGGGAAAAGTAATGCTGGTTCTCACTGCCTCCTGGAACCCTTTCAAATGCCACAGACAATTTGGCCCTCTCTGCTTTCCTGCGGACTCCATCCTCAAAAGCACCTGTTTTCGCTTTCGGCAGCCTCCGGAGCAAAAAAGACAAACGTCCAGCTTTTGCTGCCACAGCAAAGGTGCCAGCGGGGAAAAGTAATGCTGGTTCTCACTGCCTCCTGGAACCCTTTCAAATGCCCCAGACAATTTGGCCCTCTCTGCTTTCCTGCGGACTCCATCCTCAAAAGCACCTGTTTTCGCTTTCGGCAGCCTCCGGAGCAAAAAAGACAAACGTCCAGCTTTTGCTGCCACAACAAAGGTGCCAGCGGGGAAAAGTAATGCTGGTTCTCACTGCCTCCTGGAACCCTTTCAAATGCCACAGACAATTTGGCCCTCTCTGCTTTCCTGCGGACTCCATCCTCAAAAGCACCTGTTTTCGCTTTCGGCAGCCTCCGGAGCAAAAAAGACAAACGTCCAGCTTTTGCTGCCACAGCAAAGGTGCCAGCGGGGAAAAGTAATGCTGGTTCTCACTGCCTCCTGGAACCCTTTCAAATGCCACAGACAATTTGGCCCTCTCTGCTTTCCTGCGGACTCCATCCTCAAAAGCACCTGTTTTCGCTTTCGGCAGCCTCCGGAGCAAAAAAGACAAACGTCCAGCTTTTGCTGCCACAGCAAAGGTGCCAGCGGGGAAAAGTAATGCTGGTTCTCACTGCCTCCTGGAACCCTTTCAAATGCCCCAGACAATTTGGCCCTCTCTGCTTTCCTGCGGACTCCATCCTCAAAAGCACCTGTTTTCGCTTTCGGCAGCCTCCGGAGCAAAAAAGACAAACGTCCAGCTTTTGCTGCCACAGCAAAGGTGCCAGCGGGGAAAAGTAATGCTGGTTCTCACTGCCTCCTGGAACCTCTTCAAATGCCACAGACAATTTGGCCCTCTCTGCTTTCCTGCGGACTCCATCCTCAAAAGCACCTGTTTTCGCTTTCGGCAGCCTCCGGAGCAAAAAAGACAAACGTCCAGCTTTTGCTGCCACAGCAAAGGTGCCAGCGGGGAAAAGTAATGCTGGTTCTCACTGCCTCCTGGAACCCTTTCAAATGCCCCAGACAATTAAGCCCTCTCTGCTTTCCTGCGGACTCTATCCTCAAAAGCGACTTTTTTCACTTTCGGCGCCCTCCGGTGGTAAAAAGACAAACGTCCAGCTTTTGCTGCCACAGCAAAGGTGCCAGCGGGGAAAAGTGATGCTGGTTCTCACTGCCTCCTGGAACTCTTTCAAATGCCCCAGACAATTTGGCTCTCTCTGCTTTCCTGCGGACTCCATCCTCAAAAGCACCTGTTTTCGCTTTCGGCAGCCTCCGGAGCAAAAAAGACAAACGTCCAGCTTTTGCTGCCACAGCAAAGGTGCCAGCGGGGAAAAGTAATGCTGGTTCTCACTGCCTCCTGGAACCTCTTCAAATGCCACAGACATTTTGGCCCTCTCTGCTTTCCTGCGGACTCCATCCTCAAAAGCACCTGTTTTCGCTTTCGGCAACCTCCGGAGCAAAAAAGACAAACGTCCAGCTTTTGCTGCCACAGCAAAGGTGCCAGCGGGGAAAAGTAATGCTGGTTCTCACTGCCTCCTGGAACCCTTTCAAATGCCACAGACAATTTGGCCCTCTCTGCTTTCCTGCGGACTCCATCCTCAAAAGCACCTGTTTTCGCTTTCGGCAGCCTCCGGAGCAAAAAAGACAAACGTCCAGCTTTTGCTGCCACAGCAAAGGTGCCAGCGGGGAAAAGTAATGCTGGTTCTCACTGCCTCCTGGAACCCTTTCAAATGCCCCAGACAATTTGGCCCTCTCTGCTTTCCTGCGGACTCCATCCTCAAAAGCACCTGTTTTCGCTTTCGGCAGCCTCCGGAGCAAAAAAGACAAACGTCCAGCTTTTGCTGCCACAACAAAGGTGCCAGCGGGGAAAAGTAATGCTGGTTCTCACTGCCTCCTGGAACCCTTTCAAATGCCACAGACAATTTGGCCCTCTCTGCTTTCCTGCGGACTCCATCCTCAAAAGCACCTGTTTTCGCTTTCGGCAGCCTCCGGAGCAAAAAAGACAAACGTCCAGCTTTTGCTGCCACAGCAAAGGTGCCAGCGGGGAAAAGTAATGCTGGTTCTCACTGCCTCCTGGAACCTCTTCAAATGCCCCAGACAATTCGGCCCTCTCTGCTTTCCTGCGGACTCCATCCTCAAAAGCACCTGTTTTCGCTTTTGACAACCTCCGGAGCAAAAAAGACAAACGTCCAGCTTTTGCTGCCACAGCAAAGGTGCCAGCGGGGAAAAGTAATGCTGGTTCTCACTGCCTCCTGGAACCCTTTCAAATGCCACAGACAATTTGGCCCTCTCTGCTTTCCTGCGGACTCCATCCTCAAAAGCACCTGTTTTCGCTTTCGGCAGCCTCCGGAGCAAAAAAGACAAACGTCCAGCTTTTGCTGCCACAGCAAAGGTGCCAGCGGGGAAAAGTAATGCTGGTTCTCACTGCCTCCTGGAACCTGTTCAAATGCCCCAGACAATTTGGCCCTCTCTGCTTTCCTGCGGACTCCATCCTCAAAAGCACCTGTTTTCGCTTTCGGCAGCCTCCGGAGCAAAAAAGACAAACGTCCAGCTTTTGCTGCCACAGCAAAGGTGCCAGCGGGGAAAAGTAATGCTGGTTCTCACTGCCTCCTGGAACCTCTTCAAATGCCACAGACAATTTGGCCCTCTCTGCTTTCCTGCGGACTCCATCCTCAAAAGCACCTGTTTTCGCTTTCGGCAGCCTCCGGAGCAAAAAAGACAAACGTCCAGCTTTTGCTGCCACAGCAAAGGTGCCAGCGGGGAAAAGTAATGCTGGTTCTCACTGCCTCCTGGAACCCTTTCAAATGCCACAGACAATTAAGCCCTCTCTGCTTTCCTGCGGACTCTATCCTCAAAAGCGACTTTTTTCACTTTCGGCGCCCTCCGGTGGTAAAAAGACAAACGTCCAGCTTTTGCTGCCACAGCAAAGGTGCCAGCGGGGAAAAGTGATGCTGGTTCTCACTGCCTCCTGGAACTCTTTCAAATGCCCCAGACAATTTGGCTCTCTCTGCTTTCCTGCGGACTCCATCCTCAAAAGCACCTGTTTTCGCTTTCGGCAGCCTCCGGAGCAAAAAAGACAAACGTCCAGCTTTTGCTGCCACAGCAAAGGTGCCAGCGGGGAAAAGTAATGCTGGTTCTCACTGCCTCCTGGAACCTCTTCAAATGCCACAGACATTTTGGCCCTCTCTGCTTTCCTGCGGACTCCATCCTCAAAAGCACCTGTTTTCGCTTTCGGCAACCTCCAGAGCAAAAAAGACAAACGTCCAGCTTTTGCTGCCACAGCAAAGGTGCCAGCGGGGAAAAGTAATGCTGGTTCTCACTGCCTCCTGGAACCCTTTCAAATGCCACAGACAATTTGGCCCTCTCTGCTTTCCTGCGGACTCCATCCTCAAAAGCACCTGTTTTCGCTTTCGGCAGCCTCCGGAGCAAAAAAGACAAACGTCCAGCTTTTGCTGCCA
>NW_028127731.1:0-41370 GCF_965231255.1 Vanellus vanellus
GGAAAAGTAATGCTGGTTCTCACTGCCTCCTGGAACCCTTTCAAATGCCCCTGACAATTTGGCCCTCTCTGCTTTCCTGCGGACTCTATCCTCAAAAGCGCCTTTTTTCACTTTCGGCGCCCTCCGGTGGTAAAAAGAAAAACGTCCAGCTTTTGCTGCCACAGCAAAGGTGCCAGCGGGGAAAAGTAATGCTGGTTCTCACTGCCTCCTGGAACTCTTTCCAAATGCCACAGACAATTTGGCCCTCTCTGCTTTCCTGCGGACTCCATCCTCAAAAGCACCTATTTTCGCTTTCGGCAACTTCCGGAGCAAAAAAGACAAACGTCCAGCTTTTGCTGCCACAGCAAAGGTGCCAGCGGGGAAAAGTAATGCTGGTTCTCACTGCCTCCTGGAACCCTTTCAAATGCCACAGACAATTTGGCCCTCTCTGCTTTCCTGCGGACTCCATCCTCAAAAGCACCTGTTTTCGCTTTCGGCAGCCTCCGGAGCAAAAAAGACAAACGTCCAGCTTTTGCTGCCACAGCAAAGGTGCCAGCGGGGAAAAGTAATGCTGGTTCTCACTGCCTCCTGGAACCCTTTCAAATGCCCCAGACAATTTGGCCCTCTCTGCTTTCCTGCGGACTCCATCCTCAAAAGCACCTGTTTTCGCTTTCGGCAACCTCCGGAGCAAAAAAGACAAACGTCCAGCTTTTGCTGCCACAGCAAGGTGCCAGCGGGGAAAAGTAATGCTGGTTCTCACTGCCTCCTGGAACCCTTTCAAATGCCACAGACAATTTGGCCCTCTCTGCTTTCCTGCGGACTCCATCCTCAAAGCACCTGTTTTCGCTTTCGGCAGCCTCCGGAGCAAAAAAGACAAACGTCCAGCTTTTGCTGCCACAGCAAAGGTGCCAGCGGGGAAAAGTAATGCTGGTTCTCACTGCCTCCTGGAACCCTTTCAAATGCCCCAGACAATTTGGCCCTCTCTGCTTTCCTGCGGACTCCATCCTCAAAAGCACCTGTTTTCGCTTTCGGCGCCCTCCGGAGCAAAAAAGACAAACGTCCAGCTTTTGCTGCCACAGCAAAGGTGCCAGCGGGGAAAAGTAATGCTGGTTCTCACTGCCTCCTGGAACCCTTTCAAATGCCACAGACAATTTGGCCCTCTCTGCTTTCCTGCGGACTCCATCCTCAAAAGCACCTGTTTTCGCTTTCGGCAGCCTCCGGAGCAAAAAAGACAAACGTCCAGCTTTTGCTGCCACAACAAAGGTGCCAGCGGGGAAAAGTAATGCTGGTTCTCACTGCCTCCTGGAACCCTTTCAAATGCCCCAGACAATTTGGCCCTCTCTGCTTTCCTGCGGACTCCATCCTCAAAAGCAGCTGTTTTCGCTTTCGGCAGCCTCCGGAGCAAAAAGACAAACGTCCAGCTTTTGCTGCCACAGCAAAGGTGCCAGCGGGGAAAAGTAATGCTGGTTCTCACTGCCTCCTGGAACCCTTTCAAATGCCACAGACAATTTGGCCCTCTCTGCTTTCCTGTGGACTCCATCCTCAAAAGCACCTGTTTTCGCTTTCGGCAGCCTCCGGAGCAAAAAAGACAAACGTCCAGCTTTTGCTGCCACAGCAAAGGTGCCAGCGGGGAAAAGTAATGCTGGTTCTCACTGCCTCCTGGAACCCTTTCAAATGCCCCAGACAATTTGGCCCTCTCTGCTTTCCTGCGGACTCCATCCTCAAAAGCACCTGTTTTCCCTTTCGGCAGCGTCCGGAGCAAAAAAGACAAACGTCCAGCTTTTGCTGCCACAGCAAAGGTGCCAGCGGGGAAAAGGAATGCTGGTTCTCACTGCCTCCTGGAACCTGTTCAAATGCCCCAGACAATTTGGCCTCTCTGCTTTCCTGCGGACTCCATCCTCAAAAGCACCTGTTTTCGCTTTCGGCAGCCTCCGGAGCAAAAAAGACAAACGGCCAGCTTTTGCTGCCTCAGCAAAGGTGCCAGCGGGGAAAAGTAATGCTGGTTCTCACTGCCTCCTGGAACCCTTTCAAATGCCACAGACAATTTGGCCCTCTCTGCTTTCCTGCGGACTCCATCCTCAAAAGCACCTGTTTTCGCTTTCGGCAGCCTCCGGAGCAAAAAGACAAACGTCCAGCTTTGCTGCCACAGCAAAGGTGCCAGCGGGGAAAAGTAATGCTGGTTCTCACTGCCTCCTGGAACCCTTTCAAATGCCCCAGACAATTTGGCCCTCTCTGCTTTCCTGCGGACTCCATCCTCAAAAGCACCTCTTTTTCGCTTTCGGCAGCCTCCGGAGCAAAAAAGACAAACGTCCCAGCTTTTGCTGCCACAGCAAAGGTGCCAGTGGGGAAAAGTAATGCTGGTTCTCACTGCCTCCTGGAACCCTTTCAAATGCCCCTGACAATTTGGCCCTCTCTGCTTTCCTGCAGACTCTATCCTCAAAAGCGCCTTTTTTCACTTTCGGCGCCCTCCGGTGGTAAAAAGAAAAACGTCCAGCTTTTGCTGCCACAGCAAAGGTGCCAGCGGGGAAAAGTAATGCTGGTTCTCACTGCCTCCTGGAACTCTTTCAAATGCCACAGACAATTTGGCCCTCTCTGCTTTCCTGCGGACTCCATCCTCAAAAGCACCTATTTTCGCTTTCGGCAACTTCCGGAGCAAAAAAGACAAACGTCCAGCTTTTGCTGCCACAGCAAAGGTGCCAGCGGGGAAAAGTAATGCTGGTTCTCACTGCCTCCTGGAACCCTTTCAAATGCCCCAGACAATGTGGCCCTCTCTGCTTTCCTGCGGACTCCATCCTCAAAAGCACCTGTTTTCGCTTTCGGCAGCCTCCGGAGCAAAAAAGACAAACGTCCAGCTTTTGCTGCCACAGCAAAGGTGCCAGCGGGGAAAAGTAATGCTGGTTCTCACTGCCTCCTGGAACCTCTTCAAATGCCCCAGACAATTTGGCCCTCTCTGCTTTCCTGCGGACTCCATCCTCAAAAGCACCTGTTTTCGCTTTCGGCAACCTCCGGAGCAAAAAAGACAAACGTCCAGCATTTGCTGCCACAGCAAAGGTGCCAGCGGGGAAAAGTAATGCTGGTTCTCACTGCCTCCTGGAACCCTTTCAAATGCCACAGACAATTTGGCCCTCTCTGCTTTCCTGCGGACTCCAGCCTCAAAAGCACCTGTTTTCGCTTTCGGCAGCCTCCGGAGCAAAAAAGACAAACGTCCAGCTTTTGCTGCCACAGCAAAGGTGCCAGCGGGGAAAAGTAATGCTGGTTCTCACTGCCTCCTGGAACCCTTTCAAATGCCACAGACAATTTGGCCCTCTCTGCTTTCCTGCGGACTCCATCCTCAAAAGAACCTATTTTCCCTTTCGGCGCCCTCCGGAGCAAAAAAGACAAACGTCCAGCTTTTGCTGCCACAGCAAAGGTGCCAGCGGGGAAAAGTAATGCTGGTTCTCACTGCCTCCTGGAACCCTTTCAAATGCCCCAGACAATTTGGCCCTCTCTGCTTTCCTGCGGACTCCATCCTCAAAAGCACCTGTTTTCGCTTTCGGCAGCCTCTGGAGCAAAAAAGACAAACGTCCAGCTTTTGCTGCCACAGCAAAGGTGCCAGCGGGGAAAAGTAATGCTGGTTCTCACTGCCTCCTGGAACTCCTTCAAATGCCCCAGACAATTTGGCTCTCTCTGCTTTCCTGCGGACTCCATCCTCAAAAGCACCTGTTTTCGCTTTCGGCAGCCTCCGGAGCAAAAAAGACAAACGTCCAGCTTTTGCTGCCACAGCAAACGTGCCAGCGGGGAAAAGTAATGCTGGTTCTCACTGCCTCCTGGAACCTCTTCAAATGCCACAGACATTTTGGCCCTCTCTGCTTTCCTGCGGACTCCATCCTCAAAAGCACCTGTTTTCGCTTTCGGCAGCCTCCGGAGCAAAAAAGACAAACGTCCAGCTTTTGCTGCCACAGCAAAGGTGCCAGCGGGGAAAAGTAATGCTGGTTCTCACTGCCTCCTGGAACCCTTTCAAATGCCACAGACAATTTGGCCCTCTCTGCTTTCCTGCGGACTCCATCCTCAAAAGCACCTGTTTTCGCTTTCGGCAGCCTCCGGAGCAAAAAAGACAAACGTCCAGCTTTTGCTGCCACAGCAAAGGTGCCAGCGGGGAAAAGTAATGCTGGTTCTCACTGCCTCCTGGAACCCTTTCAAATGCCACAGACAATTTGGCCCTCTCTGCTTTCCTGTGGACTCCATCCTCAAAAGCACCTGTTTTCACTTTCGGCAGCCTCCGGAGCAAAAAAGACAAACGTCCAGCTTTTGCTGCCACAGCAAAGGTGCCAGCGGGGAAAAGTAATGCTGGTTCTCACTGCCTCCTGGAACCCTTTCAAATGCCACAGACAATTTGGCCCTCTCTGCTTTCCTGCGGACTCCATCCTCAAAAGCACCTGTTTTCGCTTTCGGCAGCGTCCGGAGCAAAAAAGACAAACGTCCAGCTTTTGCTGCCACAGCAAAGGTGCCAGCGGGGAAAAGGAATGCTGGTTCTCACTGCCTCCTGGAACCTGTTCAAATGCCCCAGACAATTTGGCCCTCTCTGCTTTCCTGCGGACTCCATCCTCAAAAGCACCTGTTTTCGCTTTCGGCAGCCTCCGGAGCAAAAAAGACAAACGGCCAGCTTTTGCGGCCACAGCAAAGGTGCCAGCGGGGAAAAGTAATGCTGGTTCTCACTGCCTCCTGGAACCCTTTCAAATGCCACAGACAATTTGGCCCTCTCTGCTTTCCTGCGGACTCCATCCTCAAAAGCACCTGTTTTCGCTTTCGGCAGCCTCCGGAGCAAAAAAGACAAACGTCCAGCTTTTGCTGCCACAGCAAAGGTGCCAGCGGGGAAAAGTAATGCTGGTTCTCACTGCCTCCTGGAACCTCTTCAAATGCCCCAGACAATTTGGCCCTCTCTGCTTTCCTGCGGACTCCATCCTCAAAAGCACCTGTTTTCGCTTTCGGCAGCCTCCGGAGCAAAAAAGACAAACGTCCAGCTTTTGCTGCCACAGCAAAGGTGCCAGTGGGGAAAAGTAATGCTGGTTCTCACTGCCTCCTGGAACCCTTTCAAATGCCCCTGACAATTTGGCCCTCTCTGCTTTCCTGCGGACTCTATCCTCAAAAGCGCCTTTTTTCACTTTCGGCGCCCTCCGGTGGTAAAAAGAAAAACGTCCAGCTTTTGCTGCCACAGCAAAGGTGCCAGCGGGGAAAAGTAATGCTGGTTCTCACTGCCTCCTGGAACTCTTTCAAATGCCACAGACAATTTGGCCCTCTCTGCTTTCCTGCGGACTCCATCCTCAAAAGCACCTATTTTCGCTTTCGGCAACTTCCGGAGCAAAAAAGACAAACGTCCAGCTTTTGCTGCCACAGCAAAGGTGCCAGCGGGGAAAAGTAATGCTGGTTCTCACTGCCTCCTGGAACCCTTTCAAATGCCCCAGACAATTTGGCCCTCTCTGCTTTCCTGCGGACTCCATCCTCAAAAGCACCTGTTTTCGCTTTCGGCAGCCTCCGGAGCAAAAAAGACAAACGTCCAGCTTTTGCTGCCACAGCAAAGGTGCCAGCGGGGAAAAGTAATGCTGGTTCTCACTGCCTCCTGGAACCCTTTCAAATGCCACAGACAATTTGGCCCTCTCTGCTTTCCTGCGGACTCCATCCTCAAAAGCACCTGTTTTCGCTTTCGGCAACCTCCGGAGCAAAAAAGACAAACGTCCAGCTTTTGCTGCCACAGCAAAGGTGCCAGCGGGGAAAAGTAATGCTGGTTCTCACTGCCTCCTGGAACCCTTTCAAATGCCACAGACAATTTGGCCCTCTCTGCTTTCCTGCGGACTCCATCCTCAAAAGCACCTGTTTTCGCTTTCGGCAGCCTCCGGAGCAAAAAAGACAAACGTCCAGCTTTTGCTGCCACAGCAAAGGTGCCAGCGGGGAAAAGTAATGCTGGTTCTCACTGCCTCCTGGAACCCTTTCAAATGCCCCAGACAATTTGGCCCTCTCTGCTTTCCTGCGGACTCCATCCTCAAAAGCACCTCTTTTCGCTTTCGGCAGCCTCCGGAGCAAAAAAGACAAACGTCCAGCTTTTGCTGCCACAGCAAAGGTGCCAGCGGGGAAAAGTAATGCTGGTTCTCACTGCCTCCTGGAACCCTTTCAAATGCCACAGACAATTTGGCCCTCTCTGCTTTCCTGCGGACTCCATCCTCAAAAGCACCTGTTTTCGCTTTCGGCAGCCTCCGGAGCAAAAAAGACAAACGTCCAGCTTTTGCTGCCACAACAAAGGTGCCAGCGGGGAAAAGTAATGCTGGTTCTCACTGCCTCCTGGAACCCTTTCAAATGCCACAGACAATTTGGCCCTCTCTGCTTTCCTGCGGACTCCATCCTCAAAAGCACCTGTTTTCGCTTTCGGCAGCCTCCGGAGCAAAAAAGACAAACGTCCAGCTTTTGCTGCCACAGCAAAGGTGCCAGCGGGGAAAAGTAATGCTGGTTCTCACTGCCTCCTGGAACCCTTTCAAATGCCACAGACAATTTGGCCCTCTCTGCTTTCCTGTGGACTCCATCCTCAAAAGCACCTGTTTTCGCTTTCGGCAGCCTCCGGAGCAAAAAAGACAAACGTCCAGCTTTTGCTGCCACAGCAAAGGTGCCAGCGGGGAAAAGTAATGCTGGTTCTCACTGCCTCCTGGAACCCTTTCAAATGCCCCAGACAATTTGGCCCTCTCTGCTTTCCTGCGGACTCCATCCTCAAAAGCACCTGTTTTCCCTTTCGGCAGCGTCCGGAGCAAAAAAGACAAACGTCCAGCTTTTGCTGCCACAGCAAAGGTGCCAGCGGGGAAAAGGAATGCTGGTTCTAACTGCCTCCTGGAACCTGTTCAAATGCCCCAGACAATTTGGCCCTCTCTGCTTTCCTGCGGACTCCATCCTCAAAAGCACCTGTTTTCGCTTTCGGCAGCCTCCGGAGCAAAAAAGACAAACGTCCAGCTTTTGCTGCCTCAGCAAAGGTGCCAGCGGGGAAAAGTAATGCTGGTTCTCACTGCCTCCTGGAACCCTTTCAAATGCCACAGACAATTTGGCCCTCTCTGCTTTCCTGCGGACTCCATCCTCAAAAGCACCTGTTTTCGCTTTCGGCAGCCTCCGGAGCAAAAAAGACAAACGTCCAGCTTTTGCTGCCACAGCAAAGGTGCCAGCGGGGAAAAGTAATGCTGGTTCTCACTGCCTCCTGGAACCCTTTCAAATGCCCCAGACAATTTGGCCCTCTCTGCTTTCCTGCGGACTCCATCCTCAAAAGCACCTGTTTTCGCTTTCGGCAGCCTCCGGAGCAAAAAAGACAAACGTCCAGCTTTTGCTGCCACAGCAAAGGTGCCAGTGGGGAAAAGTAATGCTGGTTCTCACTGCCTCCTGGAACCCTTTCAAATGCCCCTGACAATTTGGCCCTCTCTGCTTTCCTGCGGACTCTATCCTCAAAAGCGCCTTTTTTCACTTTCGGCGCCCTCCGGTGGTAAAAAGAAAAACGTCCAGCTTTTGCTGCCACAGCAAAGGTGCCAGCGGGGAAAAGTAATGCTGGTTCTCACTGCCTCCTGGAACTCTTTCAAATGCCACAGACAATTTGGCCCTCTCTGCTTTCCTGCGGACTCCATCCTCAAAAGCACCTATTTTCGCTTTCGGCAACTTCCGGAGCAAAAAAGACAAACGTCCAGCTTTTGCTGCCACAGCAAAGGTGCCAGCGGGGAAAAGTAATGCTGGTTCTCACTGCCTCCTGGAACCCTTTCAAATGCCCCAGACAATGTGGCCCTCTCTGCTTTCCTGCGGACTCCATCCTCAAAAGCACCTGTTTTCGCTTTCGGCAGCCTCCGGAGCAAAAAAGACAAACGTCCAGCTTTTGCTGCCACAGCAAAGGTGCCAGCGGGGAAAAGTAATGCTGGTTCTCACTGCCTCCTGGAACCTGTTCAAATGCCCCAGACAATTTGGCCCTCTCTGCTTTCCTGCGGACTCCATCCTCAAAAGCACCTGTTTTCGCTTTCGGCAGCCTCCGGAGCAAAAAAGACAAACGTCCAGCTTTTGCTGCCACAGCAAAGGTGCCAGCGGGGAAAAGTAATGCTGGTTCTCACTGCCTCCTGGAACCCTTTCAAATGCCACAGACAATTTGGCCCTCTCTGCTTTCCTGCGGACTCCAGCCTCAAAAGCACCTGTTTTCGCTTTCGGCAGCCTCCGGAGCAAAAAAGACAAACGTCCAGCTTTTGCTGCCACAGCAAAGGTGCCAGCGGGGAAAAGTAATGCTGGTTCTCACTGCCTCCTGGAACCCTTTCAAATGCCACAGACAATTTGGCCCTCTCTGCTTTCCTGCGGACTCCATCCTCAAAAGAACCTATTTTCCCTTTCGGCGCCCTCCGGAGCAAAAAAGACAAACGTCCAGCTTTTGCTGCCACAGCAAAGGTGCCAGCGGGGAAAAGTAATGCTGGTTCTCACTGCCTCCTGGAACCCTTTCAAATGCCACAGACAATTTGGCCCTCTCTGCTTTCCTGCGGACTCCATCCTCAAAAGCACCTGTTTTCGCTTTCGGCAGCCTCCGGAGCAAAAAAGACAAACGTCCAGCTTTTGCTGCCACAGCAAAGGTGCCAGCGGGGAAAAGTAATGCTGGTTCTCACTGCCTCCTGGAACTCCTTCAAATGCCCCAGACAATTTGGCTCTCTCTGCTTTCCTGCGGACTCCATCCTCAAAAGCACCTGTTTTCGCTTTCGGCAGCCTCCGGAGCAAAAAAGACAAACGTCCAGCTTTTGCTGCCACAGCAAACGTGCCAGCGGGGAAAAGTAATGCTGGTTCTCACTGCCTCCTGGAACCTCTTCAAATGCCACAGACATTTTGGCCCTCTCTGCTTTCCTGCGGACTCCATCCTCAAAAGCACCTGTTTTCGCTTTCGGCAACCTCCGGAGCAAAAAAGACAAACGTCCAGCTTTTGCTGCCACAGCAAAGGTGCCAGCGGGGAAAAGTAATGCTGGTTCTCACTGCCTCCTGGAACCCTTTCAAATGCCACAGACAATTTGGCCCTCTCTGCTTTCCTGCGGACTCCATCCTCAAAAGCACCTGTTTTCGCTTTCGGCAGCCTCCGGAGCAAAAAAGACAAACGTCCAGCTTTTGCTGCCACAGCAAAGGTGCCAGCGGGGAAAAGTAATGCTGGTTCTCACTGCCTCCTGGAACCCTTTCAAATGCCACAGACAATTTGGCCCTCTCTGCTTTCCTGCGGACTCCATCCTCAAAAGCACCTGTTTTCGCTTTCGGCAGCCTCCGGAGCAAAAAAGACAAACGTCCAGCTTTTGCTGCCACAACAAAGGTGCCAGCGGGGAAAAGTAATGCTGGTTCTCACTGCCTCCTGGAACCCTTTCAAATGCCACAGACAATTTGGCCCTCTCTGCTTTCCTGCGGACTCCATCCTCAAAAGCACCTGTTTTCGCTTTCGGCAGCCTCCGGAGCAAAAAAGACAAACGTCCAGCTTTTGCTGCCACAGCAAAGGTGCCAGCGGGGAAAAGTAATGCTGGTTCTCACTGCCTCCTGGAACCCTTTCAAATGCCACAGACAATTTGGCCCTCTCTGCTTTCCTGTGGACTCCATCCTCAAAAGCACCTGTTTTCGCTTTCGGCAGCCTCCGGAGCAAAAAAGACAAACGTCCAGCTTTTGCTGCCACAGCAAAGGTGCCAGCGGGGAAAAGTAATGCTGGTTCTCACTGCCTCCTGGAACCCTTTCAAATGCCCCAGACAATTTGGCCCTCTCTGCTTTCCTGCGGACTCCATCCTCAAAAGCACCTGTTTTCGCTTTCGGCAGCGTCCGGAGCAAAAAAGACAAACGTCCAGCTTTTGCTGCCACAGCAAAGGTGCCAGCGGGGAAAAGTAATGCTGGTTCTCACTGCCTCCTGGAACCTGTTCAAATGCCCCAGACAATTTGGCCCTCTCTGCTTTCCTGCGGACTCCATCCTCAAAAGCACCTGTTTTCGCTTTTGGCAACCTCCGGAGCAAAAAAGACAAACGTCCAGCTTTTGCTGCCACAGCAAAGGTGCCAGCGGGGAAAAGTAATGCTGGTTCTCACTGCCTCCTGGAACCTGTTCAAATGCCCCAGACAATTTGGCCCTCTCTGCTTTCCTGCGGACTCCATCCTCAAAAGCACCTGTTTTCGCTTTCGGCAACCTCCGGAGCAAAAAAGACAAACGTCCAGCTTTTGCTGCCACAGCAAAGGTGCCAGCGGGGAAAAGTAATGCTGGTTCTCACTGCCTCCTGGAACCCTTTCAAATGCCACAGACAATTTGGCCCTCTCTGCTTTCCTGCGGACTCCAGCCTCAAAAGCACCTGTTTTCGCTTTCGGCAGCCTCCGGAGCAAAAAAGACAAACGTCCAGCTTTTGCTGCCACAGCAAAGGTGCCAGCGGGGAAAAGTAATGCTGGTTCTCACTGCCTCCTGGAACCCTTTCAAATGCCACAGACAATTTGGCCCTCTCTGCTTTCCTGTGGACTCCATCCTCAAAAGCAGCTGTTTTCGCTTTCGGCAGCCTCCGGAGCAAAAAAGACAAACGTCCAGCTTTTGCTGCCACAGCAAAGGTGCCAGCGGGGAAAAGTAATGCTGGTTCTCACTGCCTCCTGGAACCCTTTCAAATGCCACAGACAATTTGGCCCTCTCTGCTTTCCTGCGGACTCCATCCTCAAAAGCACCTGTTTTCGCTTTCGGCAGCCTCCGGAGCAAAAAAGACAAACGTCCAGCTTTTGCTGCCACAGCAAAGGTGCCAGCGGGGAAAAGTAATGCTGGTTCTCACTGCCTCCTGGAACTCCTTCAAATGCCCCAGACAATTTGGCTCTCTCTGCTTTCCTGCGGACTCCATCCTCAAAAGCACCTGTTTTCGCTTTCGGCAGCCTCCGGAGCAAAAAAGACAAACGTCCAGCTTTTGCTGCCACAGCAAACGTGCCAGCGGGGAAAAGTAATGCTGGTTCTCACTGCCTCCTGGAACCTCTTCAAATGCCACAGACATTTTGGCCCTCTCTGCTTTCCTGCGGACTCCATCCTCAAAAGCACCTGTTTTCGCTTTTGGCAACCTCCGGAGCAAAAAAGACAAACGTCCAGCTTTTGCTGCCACAGCAAAGGTGCCAGCGGGGAAAAGTAATGCTGGTTCTCACTGCCTCCTGGAACCCTTTCAAATGCCACAGACAATTTGGCCCTCTCTGCTTTCCTGCGGACTCCATCCTCAAAAGCACCTGTTTTCGCTTTCGGCAGCCTCCGGAGCAAAAAAGACAAACGTCCAGCTTTTGCTGCCACAGCAAAGGTGCCAGCGGGGAAAAGTAATGCTGGTTCTCACTGCCTCCTGGAACCCTTTCAAATGCCACAGACAATTTGGCCCTCTCTGCTTTCCTGCGGACTCCATCCTCAAAAGCACCTGTTTTCGCTTTCGGCAGCCTCCGGAGCAAAAAAGACAAACGTCCAGCTTTTGCTGCCACAACAAAGGTGCCAGCGGGGAAAAGTAATGCTGGTTCTCACTGCCTCCTGGAACCCTTTCAAATGCCACAGACAATTTGGCCCTCTCTGCTTTCCTGCGGACTCCATCCTCAAAAGCACCTGTTTTCGCTTTCGGCAGCCTCCGGAGCAAAAAAGACAAACGTCCAGCTTTTGCTGCCACAGCAAAGGTGCCAGCGGGGAAAAGTAATGCTGGTTCTCACTGCCTCCTGGAACCCTTTCAAATGCCACAGACAATTTGGCCCTCTCTGCTTTCCTGTGGACTCCATCCTCAAAAGCACCTGTTTTCGCTTTCGGCAGCCTCCGGAGCAAAAAAGACAAACGTCCAGCTTTTGCTGCCACAGCAAAGGTGCCAGCGGGGAAAAGTAATGCTGGTTCTCACTGCCTCCTGGAACCCTTTCAAATGCCCCAGACAATTTGGCCCTCTCTGCTTTCCTGCGGACTCCATCCTCAAAAGCACCTGTTTTCGCTTTCGGCAGCGTCCGGAGCAAAAAAGACAAACGTCCAGCTTTTGCTGCCACAGCAAAGGTGCCAGCGGGGAAAAGTAATGCTGGTTCTCACTGCCTCCTGGAACCTGTTCAAATGCCCCAGACAATTTGGCCCTCTCTGCTTTCCTGCGGACTCCATCCTCAAAAGCACCTGTTTTCGCTTTTGGCAACCTCCGGAGCAAAAAAGACAAACGTCCAGCTTTTGCTGCCACAGCAAAGGTGCCAGCGGGGAAAAGTAATGCTGGTTCTCACTGCCTCCTGGAACCCTTTCAAATGCCCCAGACAATTAAGCCCTCTCTGCTTTCCTGCGGACTCTATCCTCAAAAGCGCCTTTTTTCACTTTCGGCGCCCTTCGGTGGTAAAAAGACAAACGTCCAGGTTTTGCTGCCACAGCAAAGGTGCCAGCGGGGAAAAGTAATGCTGGTTCTCACTGCCTCATGGAACCTCTTCAAATGCCACAGACAATTTGGCCCTCTCTGCTTTCCTGCGGACTCCATCCTCAAAAGCACCTGTTTTCGCTTTCGGCAGCCTCCGGAGCAAAAAAGACAAACGTCCAGCTTTTGCTGCCACAGCAAAGGTGCCAGCGGGGAAAAGTAATGCTGGTTCTCACTGCCTCCTGGAACCCTTTCAAATGCCACAGACAATTTGGCCCTCTCTGCTTTCCTGCGGACTCCATCCTCAAAAGCACCTGTTTTCGCTTTCGGCAGCCTCCAGAGCAAAAAAGACAAACGTCCAGCTTTTGCTGCCACAACAAAGGTGCCAGCGGGGAAAAGCAATGCTGGTTCTCACTGCCTCCTGGAACCTCTTCAAATGCCCCAGACAATTTGGCCCTCTCTGCTTTCCTGCGGACTCCATCCTCAAAAGCACCTGTTTTCGCTTTTGGCAACCTCCGGAGCAAAAAAGACAAACGTCCAGCTTTTGCTGCCACAGCAAAGGTGCCAGCGGGGAAAAGTAATGCTGGTTCTCACTGCCTCCTGGAACCCTTTCAAATGCCCCAGACAATTTGGCCCTCTCTGCTTTCCTGCGGACTCCATCCTCAAAAGCACCTGTTTTCGCTTTCGGCAGCCTCCGGAGCAAAAAAGACAAACGTCCAGCTTTTGCTGCCACAGCAAAGGTGCCAGCGGGGAAAAGTAATGCTGGTTCTCACTGCCTCCTGGAACCCTTTCAAATGCCACAGACAATTTGGCCCTCTCTGCTTTCCTGCGGACTCCATCCTCAAAAGCACCTGTTTTCGCTTTCGGCAGCCTCCGGAGCAAAAAAGACAAACGTCCAGCTTTTGCTGCCACAGCAAAGGTGCCAGCGGGGAAAAGTAATGCTGGTTCTCACTGCCTCCTGGAACCCTTTCAAATGCCCCTGACAATTTGGCCCTCTCTGCTTTCCTGCGGACTCTATCCTCAAAAGCTCCTTTTTTCACTTTCGGCGCACTCCGGTGGTAAAAAGACAAACGTCCAGCTTTTGCTGCCACAGCAAAGGTGCCAGCGGGGAAAAGTAATGCTGGTTCTCACTGCCTCCTGGAACTCTTTCAAATGCCACAGACAATTTGGCCCTCTCTGCTTTCCTGTGGACTCCATCCTCAAAAGCACCTATTTTCGCTTTCAGCAGCCTCCGGAGCAAAAAAGACAAACGTCCAGCTTTTGCTGCCACAGCAAAGGTGCCAGCGGGGAAAAGTAATGCTGGTTCTCACTGCCTCCTGGAACCCTTTCAAATGCCACAGACAATTTGGCCCTCTCTGCTTTCCTGCGGACTCCATCCTCAAAAGCACCTGTTTTCGCTTTCGGCAGCCTCCGGAGCAAAAAAGACAAACGTCCAGCTTTTGCTGCCACAGCAAAGGTGCCAGCGGGGAAAAGTAATGCTGGTTCTCAGTGCCTCCTGGAACCCTTTCAAATGCCACAGACAATTTGGCCCTCTCTGCTTTCCTGCGGACTCCATCCTCAAAAGCAGCTGTTTTCGCTTTCGGCAGCCTCCGGAGCAAAAAAGACAAACGTCCAGCTTTTGCTGCCACAGCAAAGGTGCCAGCGGGGAAAAGTAATGCTGGTTCTCACTGCCTCCTGGAACCTCTTCAAATGCCCCAGACAATTTGGCCCTCTCTGCTTTCCTGCGGACTCCATCCTCAAAAGCACCTGTTTTCGCTTTCGGCAGCCTCCGGAGCAAAAAAGACAAACGTCCAGCTTTTGCTGCCACAGCAAAGGTGCCAGCGGGGAAAAGTAATGCTGGTTCTCACTGCCTCCTGGAACCCTTTCAAATGCCACAGACAATTTGGCCCTCTCTGCTTTCCTGCGGACTCCATCCTCAAAAGCACCTGTTTTCGCTTTCGGCAGCCTCCAGAGCAAAAAAGACAAACGTCCAGCTTTTGCTGCCACAACAAAGGTGCCAGCGGGGAAAAGCAATGCTGGTTCTCACTGCCTCCTGGAACCTCTTCAAATGCCCCAGACAATTTGGCCCTCTCTGCTTTCCTGCGGACTCCATCCTCAAAAGCACCTGTTTTCGCTTTTGGCAACCTCCGGAGCAAAAAAGACAAACGTCCAGCTTTTGCTGCCACAGCAAAGGTGCCAGCGGGGAAAAGTAATGCTGGTTCTCACTGCCTCCTGGAACCCTTTCAAATGCCCCAGACAATTTGGCCCTCTCTGCTTTCCTGCGGACTCCATCCTCAAAAGCACCTATTTTCGCTTTCGGCAGCCTCCGGAGCAAAAAAGACAAACGTCCAGCTTTTGCTGCCACAGCAAAGGTGCCAGCGGGGAAAAGTAATGCTGGTTCTCACTGCCTCCTGGAACCCTTTCAAATGCCACAGACAATTTGGCCCTCTCTGCTTTCCTGCGGACTCCATCCTCAAAAGCACCTGTTTTCGCTTTCGGCAGCCTCCGGAGCAAAAAAGACAAACGTCCAGCTTTTGCTGCCACAGCAAAGGTGCCAGCGGGGAAAAGTAATGCTGGTTCTCACTGCCTCCTGGAACCCTTTCAAATGCCCCTGACAATTTGGCCCTCTCTGCTTTCCTGCGGACTCTATCCTCAAAAGCTCCTTTTTTCACTTTCGGCGCACTCCGGTGGTAAAAAGACAAACGTCCAGCTTTTGCTGCCACAGCAAAGGTGCCAGCGGGGAAAAGTAATGCTGGTTCTCACTGCCTCCTGGAACTCTTTCAAATGCCACAGACAATTTGGCCCTCTCTGCTTTCCTGTGGACTCCATCCTCAAAAGCACCTATTTTCGCTTTCAGCAGCCTCCGGAGCAAAAAAGACAAACGTCCAGCTTTTGCTGCCACAGCAAAGGTGCCAGCGGGGAAAAGTAATGCTGGTTCTCACTGCCTCCTGGAACCCTTTCAAATGCCACAGACAATTTGGCCCTCTCTGCTTTCCTGCGGACTCCATCCTCAAAAGCACCTGTTTTCGCTTTCGGCAGCCTCCGGAGCAAAAAAGACAAACGTCCAGCTTTTGCTGCCACAGCAAAGGTGCCAGCGGGGAAAAGTAATGCTGGTTCTCAGTGCCTCCTGGAACCCTTTCAAATGCCACAGACAATTTGGCCCTCTCTGCTTTCCTGCGGACTCCATCCTCAAAAGCAGCTGTTTTCGCTTTCGGCAGCCTCCGGAGCAAAAAAGACAAACGTCCAGCTTTTGCTGCCACAGCAAAGGTGCCAGCGGGGAAAAGTAATGCTGGTTCTCACTGCCTCCTGGAACCTCTTCAAATGCCCCAGACAATTTGGCCCTCTCTGCTTTCCTGCGGACTCCATCCTCAAAAGCACCTGTTTTCGCTTTCGGCAGCCTCCGGAGCAAAAAAGACAAACGTCCAGCTTTTGCTGCCACAGCAAAGGTGCCAGCGGGGAAAAGTAATGCTGGTTCTCACTGCCTCCTGGAACCCTTTCAAATGCCACAGACAATTTGGCCCTCTCTGCTTTCCTGCGGACTCCATCCTCAAAAGAACCTATTTTCCCTTTCGGCGCCCTCCGGAGCAAAAAAGACAAACGTCCAGCTTTTGCTGCCACAGCAAAGGTGCCAGCGGGGAAAAGTAATGCTGGTTCTCACTGCCTCCTGGAACCCTTTCAAATGCCACAGACAATTTGGCCCTCTCTGCTTTCCGGCGGACTCCATCCTCAAAAGCACCTGTTTTCGCTTTCGGCAGCCTCCGGAGCAAAAAAGACAAACGTCCAGCTTTTGCTGCCACAGCAAAGGTGCCAGCGGGGAAAAGTAATGCTGGTTCTCACTGCCTCCTGGAACTCCTTCAAATGCCCCAGACAATTTGGCTCTCTCTGCTTTCCTGCGGACTCCATCCTCAAAAGCACCTGTTTTCGCTTTCGGCAGCCTCCGGAGCAAAAAAGACAAACGTCCAGCTTTTGCTGCCACAGCAAACGTGCCAGCGGGGAAAAGTAATGCTGGTTCTCACTGCCTCCTGGAACCTCTTCAAATGCCACAGACATTTTGTCCCTCTCTGCTTTCCTGCGGACTCCATCCTCAAAAGCACCTGTTTTCGCTTTCGGCAACCTCCGGAGCAAAAAAGACAAACGTCCAGCTTTTGCTGCCACAGCAAAGGTGCCAGCGGGGAAAAGTAATGCTGGTTCTCACTGCCTCCTGGAACCCTTTCAAATGCCACAGACAATTTGGCCCTCTCTGCTTTCCTGCGGACTCCATCCTCAAAAGCACCTGTTTTCGCTTTCGGCAGCCTCCGGAGCAAAAAAGACAAACGTCCAGCTTTTGCTGCCACAGCAAAGGTGCCAGCGGGGAAAAGTAATGCTGGTTCTCACTGCCTCCTGGAACCCTTTCAAATGCCACAGAAAATTTGGCCCTCTCTGCTTTCCTGCGGACTCCATCCTCAAAAGCACCTGTTTTCGCTTTCGGCAGCCTCCGGAGCAAAAAAGACAAACGTCCAGCTTTTGCTGCCACAGCAAAGGTGCCAGCGGGGAAAAGTAATGCTGGTTCTCACTGCCTCCTGGAACCCTTTCAAATGCCACAGACAATTTGGCCCTCTCTGCTTTCCTGCGGACTCCATCCTCAAAAGCACCTGTTTTCGCTTTCAGCAGCCTCCGGAGCAAAAAAGACAAACGTCCAGCTTTTGCTGCCACAGCAAAGGTGCCAGCGGGGAAAAGTAATGCTGGTTCTCACTGCCTCCTGGAACCTGTTCAAATGCCCCAGACAATTTGGCCCTCTCTGCTTTCCTGCGGACTCCATCCTCAAAAGCACCTGTTTTCGCTTTTGGCAACCTCCGGAGCAAAAAAGACAAACGTCCAGCTTTTGCTGCCACAGCAAAGGTGCCAGCGGGGAAAAGTAATGCTGGTTCTCACTGCCTCCTGGAACCCTTTCAAATGCCCCAGACAATTAAGCCCTCTCTGCTTTCCTGCGGACTCCATCCTCAAAAGCACCTGTTTTCGCTTTCGGCAGCCTCCGGAGCAAAAAAGACAAACGTCCAGCTTTTGCTGCCACAGCAAAGGTGCCAGCGGGGAAAAGTAATGCTGGTTCTCACTGCCTCATGGAACCACTTCAAATGCCACAGACAATTTGGCCCTCTCTGCTTTCCTGCGGACTCCATCCTCAAAAGCACCTGTTTTCGCTTTCGGCAGCCTCCGGAGCAAAAAAGACAAACGTCCAGCTTTTGCTGCCACAGCAAAGGTGCCAGCGGGGAAAAGTAATGCTGGTTCTCACTGCCTCCTGGAAGCCTTTCAAATGCCACAGACAATTTGGCCCTCTCTGCTTTCTTGCGGACTCTATCCTCAAAAGCACCTGTTTTCGCTTTCGGCAGCCTCCGGAGCAAAAAAGACAAACGTCCAGCTTTTGCTGCCACAGCAAAGGTGCCAGCGGGGAAAAGTAATGCTGGTTCTCACTGCCTCCTGGAACCCTTTCAAATGCCCCTGACAATTTGGCCCTCTCTGCTTTCCTGCGGACTCTATCCTCAAAGGCTCCTTTTTTCACTTTCGGCGCCATCCGGTGGTAAAAAGACAAACGTCCAGCTTTTGCTGCCACAGCAAAGGTGCCAGCGGGGAAAAGTAATGCTGGTTCTCACTGCCTCCTGGAACTCTTTCAAATGCCACAGACAATTTGGCCCTCTCTGCTTTCCTGCGGACTCCATCCTCAAAAGCACCTATTTTCGCTTTCAGCAGCCTACGGAGCAAAAAAGACAAACGTCCAGCTTTTGCTGCCACAGCAAAGGTGCCAGCGGGGAAAAGTAATGCTGGTTCTCACTGCCTCCTGGAACCCTTTCAAATGCCCCAGACAATTTGGCCCTCTCTGCTTTCCTGCGGACTCCATCCTCAAAAGCACCTGTTTTCGCTTTCGGCAGCCTCCGGAGCAAAAAAGACAAACGTCCAGCTTTTGCTGCCACAGCAAAGGTGCCAGCGGGGAAAAGTAATGCTGGTTCTCACTGCCTCCTGGAACCCTTTCAAATGCCCCAGACAATTTGGCCCTCTCTGCTTTCCTGCGGACTCCATCCTCAAAAGCAGCTGTTTTCGCTTTCGGCAGCCTCCGGAGCAAAAAAGACAAACGTCCAGCTTTTGCTGCCACAGCAAAGGTGCCAGCGGGGAAAAGTAATGCTGGTTCTCACTGCCTCCTGGAACCCTTTCAAATGCCACAGACAATTTGGCCCTCTCTGCTTTCCTGCGGACTCCATCCTCAAAAGCACCTATTTTTGCTTTCGGCGCACTCCGGAGCAAAAAAGACAAAAGTCCAGCTTTTGCTGCCACAACAAAGGTGCCAGCGGGGAAAAGTAATGCTGGTTCTCACTGCCTCCTGGAACCCTTTCAAATGCCACAGACAATTTGGCCCTCTCTGCTTTCCTGCGGACTCTAACCTCAAAAGCGCCTTTTTTCACTTTCGGCGCCCTCCGGAGCAAAAAAGACAAACGTCCAGCTTTTGCTGCCACAGCAAAGGTGCCAGCGGGGAAAAGTAATGCTGGTTCTCACTGCCTCCTGGAACCCTTTCAAATACCCCAGACAATTAAGCCCTCTCTGCTTTCCTGCTGACTCTATCCTCAAAAGCGCCTTTTTTCACTTTCGGCGCCCTCCGGTGGTAAAAAGACAAACGTCCAGCTTTTGCTGCCACAGCAAAGGTGCCAGCGGGGAAAAGTGATGCTGGTTCTAACTGCCTCCTGGAACTCTTTCAAATGCCACAGACAATTTGGCCCTCTCTGCTTTCCTGCGGACTCCATCCTCAAAAGCACCTATTTTCGCTTTCGGCAGCCTCCGGAGCAAAAAAGACAAACGTCCAGCTTTTGCTGCCACAGCAAAGGTGCCAGCGGGGAAAAGTAATGCTGGTTCTCACTGCCTCCTGGAACCCTTTCAAATGCCACAGACAATTTGGCCCTCTCTGCTTTCCTGCGGACTCCATCCTCAAAAGCACCTGTTTTCGCTTTCAGCAGCCTCCGGAGCAAAAAAGACAAACGTCCAGCTTTTGCTGCCACAGCAAAGGTGCCAGCGGGGAAAAGTAATGCTGGTTCTCACTGCCTCCTGGAACCCTTTCAAATGCCACAGACAATTTGGCCCTCTCTGCTTTCCTGCGGACTCCATCCTCAAAAGCACCTGTTTTCGCTTTCGGCAGCGTCCAAAGCAAAAAAGACAAACGTCCAGCTTTTGCTGCCACAGCAAAGGTGCCAGCGGGGAAAAGTAATGCTGGTTCTCACTGCCTCCTGGAACCCTTTCAAATGCCACAGACAATTTGGCCCTCTCTGCTTTCCTGCGGACTCCATCCTCAAAAGCACCTATTTTCGCTTTCGGCAGCCTCCGGAGCAAAAAAGACAAACGTCCAGCTTTTGCTGCCACAGCAAAGGTGCCAGCGGGGGAAAGTAATGCTGGTTCTCACTGCCTCCTGGAACCCTTTCAAATGCCCCAGACAATTAAGCCCTCTCTGCTTTCCTGCGGACTCTATCCTCAAAAGCGCCTTTTTTCACTTTTGGCGCCCTCCGGTGGTAAAAAGACAAACGTCCAGCTTTTGCTGCCACAGCAAAGGTGCCAGCGGGGAAAAGTGATGCTGGTTCTCACTGCCTCCTGGAACTCTTTCAAATGCCACAGACAATTTGGCCCTCTCTGCTTTCCTGCGGACTCCATCCTCAAAAGCACCTATTTTCGCTTTCGGCAGCCTCCGGAGCAAAAAAGACAAACGTCCAGCTTTTGCTGCCACAGCAAAGGTGCCAGCGGGGAAAAGTAATGCTGGTTCTCACTGCCTCCTGGAACCCTTTCAAATGCCACAGACAATTTGGCCCTCTCTGCTTTCCTGTGGACTCCATCCTCAAAAGCACCTGTTTTCACTTTCGGCAGCCTCCGGAGCAAAAAAGACAAACGTCCAGCTTTTGCTGCCACAGCAAAGGTGCCAGCGGGGAAAAGTAATGCTGGTTCTCACTGCCTCCTGGAACCCTTTCAAATGCCCCAGACAATTTGGCCCTCTCTGCTTTCCTGCGGACTCCATCCTCAAAAGCACCTGTTTTCGCTTTCGACAGCGTCCGGAGCAAAAAAGACAAACGTCCAGCTTTTGCTGCCACAGCAAAGGTGCCAGCGGGGAAAAGGAATGCTGGTTCTCACTGCCTCCTGGAACCTGTTCTAATGCCCCAGACAATTTGGCCCTCTCTGCTTTCCTGCGGACTCCATCCTCAAAAGCACCTGTTTTCGCTTTCGGCAGCCTCCGGAGCAAAAAAGACAAACGGCCAGCTTTTGCTGCCTCAGCAAAGGTGCCAGCGGGGAAAAGTAATGCTGGTTCTCACTGCCTCCTGGAACCCTTTCAAATGCCCCTGACAATTTGGCCCTCTCTGCTTTCCTGCGGACTCCATCCTCAAAAGCACCTATTTTCGCTTTCGGCAGCCTCCGGAGCAAAAAAGACAAACGTCCAGCTTTTGCTGCCACAGCAAAGGTGCCAGCGGGGAAAAGTAATGCTGGTTCTCACTGCCTCCTGGAACCCTTTCAAATGCCACAGACAATTTGGCCCTCTCTGCTTTCCTGCGGACTCCATCCTCAAAAGCACCTGTTTTCGCTTTCGGCAGCCTCTGGAGCAAAAAAGACAAACGTCCAGCTTTTGCTGCCACAGCAAAGGTGCCAGCGGGGAAAAGTAATGCTGGTTCTCACTGCCTCCTGGAACCCTTTCAAATGCCCCTGACAATTTGGCCCTCTCTGCTTTCCTGCGGACTCTATCCTCAAAAGCTCCTTTTTTCACTTTCGGCGCCCTCCGGTGGTAAAAAGACAAACGTCCAGCTTTTGCTGCCACAGCAAAGGTGCCAGCGGGGAAAAGTAATGCTGGTTCTCACTGCCTCCTGGAACTCTTTCAAATGCCACAGACAATTTGGCCCTCTCTGCTTTCCTGCGGACTCCATCCTCAAAAGCACCTATTTTCGCTTTCAGCAGCCTCCGGAGCAAAAAAGACAAACGTCCAGCTTTTGCTGCCACAGCAAAGGTGCCAGCGGGGAAAAGTAATGCTGGTTCTCACTGCCTCCTGGAACCCTTTCAAATGCCCCAGACAATTTGGCCCTCTCTGCTTTCCTGCGGACTCCATCCTCAAAAGCACCTGTTTTCGCTTTCGGCAGCCTCCGGAGCAAAAAAGACAAACGTCCACCTTTTGCTGCCACAGCAAAGGTGCCAGCGGGGAAAAGTAATGCTGGTTCTCACTGCCTCCTGGAACCCTTTCAAATGCCCTAGACAATTTGGCCCTCTCTGCTTTCCTGCGGACTCCATCCTCAAAAGCACCTATTTTTGCTTTCGGCGCCCTCCGGAGCAAAAAAGACAAACGTCCAGCTTTTGCTGCCACAACAAAGGTGCCAGCGGGGAAAAGTAATGCTGGTTCTCACTGCCTCCTGGAACCCTTTCAAATGCCACAGACAATTTGGCCCTCTCTGCTTTGCTGCGGACTCTAACCTCAAAAGCGCCTTTTTTCACTTTCGGCGCCCTCCGGAGCAAAAAAGACAAACGTCCAGCTTTTGCTGCCACAGCAAAGGTGCCAGCGGGGAAAAGTAATGCTGGTTCTCACTGCCTCCTGGAACCCTTTCAAATACCCCAGACAATTAAGCCCTCTCTGCTTTCCTGCTGACTCTATCCTCAAAAGCGCCTTTTTTCACTTTCGGCGCCCTCCGGTGGTAAAAAGACAAACGTCCAGCTTTTGCTGCCACAGCAAAGGTGCCAGCGGGGAAAAGTGATGCTGGTTCTAACTGCCTCCTGGAACTCTTTTAAATGCCACAGACAATTTGGCCCTCTCTGCTTTCCTGCGGACTCCATCCTCAAAAGCACCTATTTTCGCTTTCGGCAGCCTCCGGAGCAAAAAAGACAAACGTCCAGCTTTTGCTGCCACAGCAAAGGTGCCAGCGGGGAAAAGTAATGCTGGTTCTCACTGCCTCCTGGAACCCTTTCAAATGCCACAGACAATTTGGCCCTCTCTGCTTTCCTGTGGACTCCATCCTCAAAAGCACCTGTTTTCGCTTTCAGCAGCCTCCGGAGCAAAAAAGACAAACGTCCAGCTTTTGCTGCCACAGCAAAGGTGCCAGAGGGGAAAAGTAATGCTGGTTCTCACTGCCTCCTGGAACCCTTTCAAATGCCACAGACAATTTGGCCCTCTCTGCTTTCCTGCGGACTCCATCCTCAAAAGCACCTGTTTTCGCTTTCGGCAGCCTCCGGAGCAAAAAAGACAAACGTCCAGCTTTTGCTGCCACAGCAAAGGTGCCAGCGGGGAAAAGTAATGCTGGTTCTCACTGCCTCCTGGAACCCTTTCAAATGCCACAGACAATTTGGCCCTCTCTGCTTTCCTGCGGACTCCATCCTCAAAAGCACCTGTTTTCGCTTTCGGCAACCTCCGGAGCAAAAAAGACAAACGTCCAGCTTTTGCTGCCACAGCAAAGGTGCCAGCGGGGAAAAGTAATGCTGGTTCTCACTGCCTCCTGGAACCCTTTCAAATGCCACAGACAATTTGGCCCTCTCTGCTTTCCTGCGGACTCTATCCTCAAAAGCGCCTTTTTTCACTTTCGGCGCCCTCCGGTGGTAAAAAGACAAACGTCCAGGTTTTGCTGCCACAGCAAAGGTGCCAGCGGGGAAAAGTAATGCTGGTTCTCACTGCCTCATGGAACCTCTTCAAATGCCCCAGACAATTTGGCCCTCTCTGCTTTCCTGCGGACTCCATCCTCAAAAGCACCTGTTTTCGCTTTCGGCAGCCTCCGGAGCAAAAAAGACAAACGTCCAGCTTTTGCTGCCACAGCAAAGGTGCCAGCGGGGAAAAGTAATGCTGGTTCTCACTGCCTCCTGGAACCCTTTCAAATGCCCCAGACAATTAAGCCCTCTCTGCTTTCCTGCGGACTCCATCCTCAAAAGCACCTGTTTTCGCTTTCGGCAGCCTCCAGAGCAAAAAAGACAAACGTCCAGCTTTTGCTGCCACAACAAAGGTGCCAGCGGGGAAAAGCAATGCTGGTTCTCACTGCCTCCTGGAACCCTTTCAAATGCCCCAGACAATTTGGCCCTCTCTGCTTTCCTGCGGACTCCATCCTCAAAAGCACCTGTTTTCGCTTTCGGCAGCCTCCGGAGCAAAAAAGACAAACGTCCAGCTTTTGCTGCCACAGCAAGGTGCCAGCGGGGAAAAGTAATGCTGGTTCTCACTACCTCCTAGAACCCTTTCAAATGCCACAGACAATTTGGCCCTCTCTGCTTTCCTGCGGACTCCATCCTCAAAAGCACCTGTTTTCGCTTTCGGCAACCTCCGGAGCAAAAAAGACAAACGTCCAGCTTTTGCTGCCACAGCAAAGGTGCCAGCGGGGAAAAGTAATGCTGGTTCTCACTGCCTCCTGGAACCCTTTCAAATGCCACAGACAATTTGGCCCTCTCTGCTTTCCTGCGGACTCCATCCTCAAAAGCACCTGTTTTCGCTTTCGGCAGCCTCCGGAGCAAAAAAGACAAACGTCCAGCTTTTGCTGCCACAGCAAAGGTGCCAGCGGGGAAAAGTAATGCTGGTTCTCACTGCCTCCTGGAACCTCTTCAAATGCCCCAGACAATTTGGCCCTCTCTGCTTTCCTGCGGACTCCATCCTCAAAAGCACCTGTTTTCGCTTTTGGCAACCTCCGGAGCAAAAAAGACAAACGTCCAGCTTTTGCTGCCACAGCAAAGGTGCCAGAGGGGAAAAGTAATGCTGGTTCTCACTGCCTCCTGGAACCCTTTCAAATGCCACAGACAATTTGGCCCTCTCTGCTTTCCTGCGGACTCCATCCTCAAAAGCACCTGTTTTCGCTTTCGGCAGCCTCCGGAGCAAAAAAGACAAACGTCCAGCTTTTGCTGCCACAGCAAAGGTGCCAGCGGGGAAAAGTAATGCTGGTTCTCACTGCCTCCTGGAACCCTTTCAAATGCCACAGACAATTTGGCCCTCTCTGCTTTCCTGCGGACTCCATCCTCAAAAGCACCTGTTTTCGCTTTCGGCAACCTCCGGAGCAAAAAAGACAAACGTCCAGCTTTTGCTGCCACAGCAAAGGTGCCAGCGGGGAAAAGTAATGCTGGTTCTCACTGCCTCCTGGAACCCTTTCAAATGCCACAGACAATTTGGCCCTCTCTGCTTTCCTGCGGACTCTATCCTCAAAAGCGCCTTTTTTCACTTTCGGCGCCCTCCGGTGGTAAAAAGACAAACGTCCAGGTTTTGCTGCCACAGCAAAGGTGCCAGCGGGGAAAAGTAATGCTGGTTCTCACTGCCTCATGGAACCTCTTCAAATGCCCCAGACAATTTGGCCCTCTCTGCTTTCCTGCGGACTCCATCCTCAAAAGCACCTGTTTTCGCTTTCGGCAGCCTCCGGAGCAAAAAAGACAAACGTCCAGCTTTTGCTGCCACAGCAAAGGTGCCAGCGGGGAAAAGTAATGCTGGTTCTCACTGCCTCCTGGAACCCTTTCAAATGCCCCAGACAATTAAGCCCTCTCTGCTTTCCTGCGGACTCCATCCTCAAAAGCACCTGTTTTCGCTTTCGGCAGCCTCCAGAGCAAAAAAGACAAACGTCCAGCTTTTGCTGCCACAACAAAGGTGCCAGCGCGGAAAAGCAATGCTGGTTCTCACTGCCTCCTGGAACCCTTTCAAATGCCACAGACAATTTGGCCCTCTCTGCTTTCCTGCGGACTCCATCCTCAAAAGCACCTGTTTTCGCTTTCGGCAGCCTCCGGAGCAAAAAAGACAAACGTCCAGCTTTTGCTGCCACAGCAAAGGTGCCAGCGGGGAAAAGTAATGCTGGTTCTCACTACCTCCTAGAACCCTTTCAAATGCCACAGACAATTTGGCCCTCTCTGCTTTCCTGCGGACTCCATCCTCAAAAGCACCTGTTTTCGCTTTCGGCAACCTCCGGAGCAAAAAAGACAAACGTCCAGCTTTTGCTGCCACAGCAAAGGTGCCAGCGGGGAAAAGTAATGCTGGTTCTCACTGCCTCCTGGAACCCTTTCAAATGCCAGAGACAATTTGGCCCTCTCTGCTTTCCTGCGGACTCCATCCTCAAAAGCACCTGTTTTCGCTTTCGGCAGCCTCCGGAGCAAAAAAGACAAACGTCCAGCTTTTGCTGCCACAGCAAAGGTGCCAGCGGGGAAAAGTAATGCTGGTTCTCACTGCCTCCTGGAACCTCTTCAAATGCCCCAGACAATTTGGCCCTCTCTGCTTTCCTGCGGACTCCATCCTCAAAAGCACCTGTTTTCGCTTTTGGCAACCTCCGGAGCAAAAAAGACAAACGTCCAGCTTTTGCTGCCACAGCAAAGGTGCCAGCGGGGAAAAGTAATGCTGGTTCTCACTGCCTCCTGGAACCCTTTCAAATGCCACAGACAATTTGGCCCTCTCTGCTTTCCTGCGGACTCCATCCTCAAAAGCACCTGTTTTCGCTTTCGTCAGCCTCTGGAGCAAAAAAGACAAACGTCCAGCTTTTGCTGCCACAGCAAAGGTGCCAGCGGGGGAAAGTAATGCTGGTTCTCACTGCCACCTGGAACCCTTTCAAATGCCCCAGACAATTAAGCCCTCTCTGCTTTCCTGCGGACTCCATCCTCAAAAGCGCCTTTTTTCACTTTTGGCGCCCTCCGGTGGTAAAAAGACAAACGTCCAGCTTTTGCTGCCACAGCAAAGGTGCCAGCGGGGAAAAGTAATGCTGGTTCTCACTGCCTCCTGGAACTCTTTCAAATGCCACAGACAATTTGGCCCTCTCTGCTTTCCTGCGGACTCCATCCTCAAAAGCACCTGTTTTCGCTTTTGGCAACCTCCGGAGCAAAAAAGACAAACGTCCAGCTTTTGCTGCCACAGCAAAGGTGCCAGCGGGGAAAAGTAATGCTGGTTCTCACTGCCTCCTGGAACCCTTTCAAATGCCACAGACAATTAAGCCCTCTCTGCTTTCCTGCGGAATCTATCCTCAAAAGCGCCTTTTTTCACTTTCGGCGCCCTCCGGTGGTAAAAAGACAAACGTCCAGCTTTTGCTGCCACAGCAAAGGTGCCAGCGGGGAAAAGTAATGCTGGTTCTCACTGCCTCATGGAACCTCTTCAAATGCCACAGACAATTTGGCCCTCTCTGCTTTCCTGCGGACTCCATCCTCAAAAGCACCTGTTTTCGCTTTCGGCAGCCTCCGGAGCAAAAAAGACAAACGTCCAGCTTTTGCTGCCACAGCAAAGGTGCCAGCGGGGAAAAGTAATGCTGGTTCTCACTGCCTCCTGGAACCCTTTCAAATGCCCCAGACAATTAAGCCCTCTCTGCTTTCCTGCGGACTCCATCCTCAAAAGCACCTGTTTTCGCTTTCGGCAGCCTCCAGAGACAAAAAAGACAAACGTCCAGCTTTTGCTGCCACAACAAAGGTGCCAGCGGGGAAAAGCAATGCTGGTTCTCACTGCCTCCTGGAACCCTTTCAAATGCCCCAGACAATTTGGCCCTCTCTGCTTTCCTGCGGACTCCATCCTCAAAAGCAGCTGTTTTCGCTTTCGGCAGCCTCCGGAGCAAAAAAGACAAACGTCCAGCTTTTGCTGCCACAGCAAAGGTGCCAGCGGGGAAAAGTAATGCTGGTTCTCACTACCTCCTTGAACCCTTTCAAATGCCACAGACAATTTGGCCCTCTCTGCTTTCCTGCGGACTCCATCCTCAAAAGCACCTGTTTTCGCTTTCGGCAGCCTCCGGAGCAAAAAAGACAAACGTCCAGCTTTTGCTGCCACAGCAAAGGTGCCAGCGGGGAAAAGTAATGCTGGTTCTCACTGCCTCCTGGAACCCTTTCAAATGCCCCTGACAATTTGGCCCTCTCTGCTTTCCTGCGGACTCCATCCTCAAAAGCACCTGTTTTCGCTTTCGGCAGCCTCCGGAGCAAAAAAGACAAACGTCCAGCTTTTGCTGTTACAGCAAAGGTGCCAGCGGGGAAAAGTAATGCTGGTTCTCACTGCCTCCTGGAACCTCTTCAAATGCCCCAGACAATTTGGCCCTCTCTGCTTTCCTGCGGACTCCATCCTCAAAAGCACCTGTTTTCGCTTTTGGCAACCTCCGGAGCAAAAAAGACAAACGTCCAGCTTTTGCTGCCACAGCAAAGGTGCCAGCGGGGAAAAGTAATGCTGGTTCTCACTGCCTCCTGGAACCCTTTCAAATGCCACAGACAATTTGGCCCTCTCTGCTTTCCTGCGGACTCCATCCTCAAAAGCACCTGTTTTCGCTTTCGTCAGCCTCCGGAGCAAAAAAGACAAACGTCCAGCTTTTGCTGCCACAGCAAAGGTGCCAGCGGGGAAAAGTAATGCTGGTTCTCACTGCCTCCTGGAACCCTTTCAAATGCCACAGACAATTTGGCCCTCTCTGCTTTCCTGCGGACTCTATCCTCAAAAGCGCCTTTTTTCACTTTCGGCGCCCTCCGGTGGTAAAAAGACAAACGTCCAGGTTTTGCTGCCACAGCAAAGGTGCCAGCGGGGAAAAGTAATGCTGGTTCTCACTGCCTCATGGAACCTCTTCAAATGCCCCAGACAATTTGGCCCTCTCTGCTTTCCTGCGGACTCCATCCTCAAAAGCACCTGTTTTCGCTTTCGGCAGCCTCCGGAGCAAAAAAGACAAACGTCCAGCTTTTGCTGCCACAGCAAAGGTGCCAGCGGGGAAAAGTAATGCTGGTTCTCACTGCCTCCTGGAACCCTTTCAAATGCCCCAGACAATTAAGCCCTCTCTGCTTTCCTGCGGACTCCATCCTCAAAAGCACCTGTTTTCGCTTTCGGCAGCCTCCAGAGCAAAAAAGACAAACGTCCAGCTTTTGCTGCCACAACAAAGGTGCCAGCGGGGAAAAGCAATGCTGGTTCTCACTGCCTCCTGGAACCCTTTCAAATGCCCCAGACAATTTGGCCCTCTCTGCTTTCCTGTGGACTCCATCCTCAAAAGCAGCTGTTTTCGCTTTCGGCAGCCTCCGGAGCAAAAAAGACAAACGTCCAGCTTTTGCTGCCACAGCAAAGGTGCCAGCGGGGAAAAGTAATGCTGGTTCTCACTGCCTCCTGGAACCCTTTCAAATGCCACAGACAATTTGGCCCTCTCTGCTTTCCTGCGGACTCCATCCTCAAAAGCACCTGTTTTCGCTTTCGGCAGCCTCCGGAGCAAAAAAGACAAACGTCCAGCTTTTGCTGCCACAGCAAAGGTGCCAGCGGGGAAAAGTAATGCTGGTTCTCACTGCCTCCTGGAACCTCTTCAAATGCCCCAGACAATTTGGCCCTCTCTGCTTTCCTGCGGACTCCATCCTCAAAAGCACCTGTTTTCGCTTTTGGCAACCTCCGGAGCAAAAAAGACAAACGTCCAGCTTTTGCTGCCACAGCAAAGGTGCCAGCGGGGAAAAGTAATGCTGGTTCTCACTGCCTCCTGGAACCCTTTCAAATGCCACAGACAATTTGGCCCTCTCTGCTTTCCTGCGGACTCCATCCTCAAAAGCACCTGTTTTCGCTTTCGTCAGCCTCCGGAGCAAAAAAGACAAACGTCCAGCTTTTGCTGCCACAGCAAAGGTGCCAGCGGGGGAAAGTAATGCTGGTTCTCACTGCCACCTGGAACCCTTTCAAATGCCCCAGACAATTAAGCCCTCTCTGCTTTCCTGCGGACTCCATCCTCAAAAGCGCCTTTTTTCACTTTTGGCGCCCTCCGGTGGTAAAAAGACAAACGTCCAGCTTTTGCTGCCACAGCAAAGGTGCCAGCGGGGAAAAGTAATGCTGGTTCTCACTGCCTCCTGGAACTCTTTCAAATGCCACAGACAATTTGGCCCTCTCTGCTTTCCTGCGGACTCCATCCTCAAAAGCACCTGTTTTCGCTTTTGGCAACCTCCGGAGCAAAAAAGACAAACGTCCAGCTTTTGCTGCCACAGCAAAGGTGCCAGCGGGGAAAAGTAATGCTGGTTCTCACTGCCTCCTGGAACCCTTTCAAATGCCACAGACAATTAAGCCCTCTCTGCTTTCCTGCGGACTCTATCCTCAAAAGCGCCTTTTTTCACTTTCGGCGCCCTCCGGTGGTAAAAAGACAAACGTCCAGCTTTTGCTGCCACAGCAAAGGTGCCAGCGGGGAAAAGTAATGCTGGTTCTCACTGCCTCATGGAACCTCTTCAAATGCCACAGACAATTTGGCCCTCTCTGCTTTCCTGCGGACTCCATCCTCAAAAGCACCTGTTTTCGCTTTCGGCAGCCTCCGGAGCAAAAAAGACAAACGTCCAGCTTTTGCTGCCACAACAAAGGTGCCAGCGGGGAAAAGTAATGCTGGTTCTCACTGCCTCCTGGAACCCTTTCAAATGCCCCAGACAATTAAGCCCTCTCTGCTTTCCTGCGGACTCCATCCTCAAAAGCACCTGTTTTCGCTTTCGGCAGCCTCCAGAGCAAAAAAGACAAACGTCCAGCTTTTGCTGCCACAACAAAGGTGCCAGCGGGGAAAAGCAATGCTGGTTCTCACTGCCTCCTGGAACCCTTTCAAATGCCCCAGACAATTTGGCCCTCTCTGCTTTCCTGCGGACTCCATCCTCAAAAGCAGCTGTTTTCGCTTTCGGCAGCCTCCGGAGCAAAAAAGACAAACGTCCAGCTTTTGCTGCCACAGCAAAGGTGCCAGCGGGGAAAAGTAATGCTGGTTCTCACTACCTCCTTGAACCCTTTCAAATGCCACAGACAATTTGGCCCTCTCTGCTTTCCTGCGGACTCCATCCTCAAAAGCACCTGTTTTCGCTTTCGGCAGCCTCCGGAGCAAAAAAGACAAACGTCCAGCTTTTGCTGCCACAGCAAAGGTGCCAGCGGGGAAAAGTAATGCTGGTTCTCACTGCCTCCTGGAACCCTTTCAAATGCCACAGACAATTTGGCCCTCTCTGCTTTCTTGCGGACTCCATCCTCAAAAGCACCTGTTTTCGCTTTCGGCAGCCTCCGGAGCAAAAAAGACAAACGTCCAGCTTTTGCTGCCACAGCAAAGGTGCCAGCGGGGAAAAGTAATGCTGGTTCTCACTGCCTCCTGGAACTCTTTCAAATGCCACAGACAATTTGGCCCTCTCTGCTTTCCTGCGGACTCCATCCTCAAAAGCACCTGTTTTCGCTTTTGGCAACCTCCGGAGCAAAAAAGACAAACGTCCAGCTTTTGCTGCCACAGCAAAGGTGCCAGCGGGGAAAAGTAATGCTGGTTCTCACTGCCTCCTGGAACCCTTTCAAATGCCACAGACAATTAAGCCCTCTCTGCTTTCCTGCGGACTCTATCCTCAAAAGCGCCTTTTTTCACTTTCGGCGCCCTCCGGTGGTAAAAAGACAAACGTCCAGCTTTTGCTGCCACAGCAAAGGTGCCAGCGGGGAAAAGTAATGCTGGTTCTCACTGCCTCATGGAACCTCTTCAAATGCCACAGACAATTTGGCCCTCTCTGCTTTCCTGCGGACTCCATCCTCAAAAGCACCTGTTTTCGCTTTCGGCAGCCTCCGGAGCAAAAAAGACAAACGTCCAGCTTTTGCTGCCACAGCAAAGGTGCCAGCGGGGAAAAGTAATGCTGGTTCTCACTGCCTCCTGGAACCCTTTCAAATGCCCCAGACAATTAAGCCCTCTCTGCTTTCCTGCGGACTCCATCCTCAAAAGCACCTGTTTTCGCTTTCGGCAGCCTCCAGAGCAAAAAAGACAAACGTCCAGCTTTTGCTGCCACAACAAAGGTGCCAGCGGGGAAAAGCAATGCTGGTTCTCACTGCCTCCTGGAACCCTTTCAAATGCCCCAGACAATTTGGCCCTCTCTGCTTTCCTGCGGACTCCATCCTCAAAAGCACCTGTTTTCGCTTTCGGCAGCCTCCGGAGCAAAAAAGACAAACGTCCAGCTTTTGCTGCCACAGCAAAGGTGCCAGCGGGGAAAAGTAATGCTGGTTCTCACTACCTCCTTGAACCCTTTCAAATGCCACAGACAATTTGGCCCTCTCTGCTTTCCTGCGGACTCCATCCTCAAAAGCACCTGTTTTCGCTTTCGGCAGCCTCCGGAGCAAAAAAGACAAACGTCCAGCTTTTGCTGCCACAGCAAAGGTGCCAGCGGGGAAAAGTAATGCTGGTTCTCACTGCCTCCTGGAACCCTTTCAAATGCCACAGACAATTTGGCCCTCTCTGCTTTCCTGCGGACTCCATCCTCAAAAGCACCTGTTTTCGCTTTCGGCAGCCTCCGGAGCAAAAAAGACAAACGTCCAGCTTTTGCTGCCACAGCAAAGGTGCCAGCGGGGAAAAGTAATGCTGGTTCTCACTGCCTCCTGGAACCTCTTCAAATGCCCCAGACAATTTGGCCCTCTCTGCTTTCCTGCGGACTCCATCCTCAAAAGCACCTGTTTTCGCTTTTGGCAACCTCCGGAGCAAAAAAGACAAACGTCCAGCTTTTGCTGCCACAGCAAAGGTGCCAGCGGGGAAAAGTAATGCTGGTTCTCACTGCCTCCTGGAACCCTTTCAAATGCCACAGACAATTTGGCCCTCTCTGCTTTCCTGCGGACTCCATCCTCAAAAGCACCTGTTTTCGCTTTCGTCAGCCTCCGGAGCAAAAAAGACAAACGTCCAGCTTTTGCTGCCACAGCAAAGGTGCCAGCGGGGAAAAGTAATGCTGGTTCTCACTGCCTCCTGGAACCCTTTCAAATGCCACAGACAATTTGGCCCTCTCTGCTTTCCTGCGGACTCTATCCTCAAAAGCGCCTTTTTTCACTTTCGGCGCCCTCCGGTGGTAAAAAGACAAACGTCCAGGTTTTGCTGCCACAGCAAAGGTGCCAGCGGGGAAAAGTAATGCTGGTTCTCACTGCCTCATGGAACCTCTTCAAATGCCCCAGACAATTTGGCCCTCTCTGCTTTCCTGCGGACTCCATCCTCAAAAGCACCTGTTTTCGCTTTCGGCAGCCTCCGGAGCAAAAAAGACAAACGTCCAGCTTTTGCTGCCACAGCAAAGGTGCCAGCGGGGAAAAGTAATGCTGGTTCTCACTGCCTCCTGGAACCCTTTCAAATGCCCCAGACAATTAAGCCCTCTCTGCTTTCCTGCGGACTCCATCCTCAAAAGCACCTGTTTTCGCTTTCGGCAGCCTCCAGAGCAAAAAAGACAAACGTCCAGCTTTTGCTGCCACAACAAAGGTGCCAGCGGGGAAAAGCAATGCTGGTTCTCACTGCCTCCTGGAACCCTTTCAAATGCCCCAGACAATTTGGCCCTCTCTGCTTTCCTGTGGACTCCATCCTCAAAAGCAGCTGTTTTCGCTTTCGGCAGCCTCCGGAGCAAAAAAGACAAACGTCCAGCTTTTGCTGCCACAGCAAAGGTGCCAGCGGGGAAAAGTAATGCTGGTTCTCACTGCCTCCTGGAACCCTTTCAAATGCCACAGACAATTTGGCCCTCTCTGCTTTCCTGCGGACTCCATCCTCAAAAGCACCTGTTTTCGCTTTCGGCAGCCTCCGGAGCAAAAAAGACAAACGTCCAGCTTTTGCTGCCACAGCAAAGGTGCCAGCGGGGAAAAGTAATGCTGGTTCTCACTGCCTCCTGGAACCTCTTCAAATGCCCCAGACAATTTGGCCCTCTCTGCTTTCCTGCGGACTCCATCCTCAAAAGCACCTGTTTTCGCTTTTGGCAACCTCCGGAGCAAAAAAGACAAACGTCCAGCTTTTGCTGCCACAGCAAAGGTGCCAGCGGGGAAAAGTAATGCTGGTTCTCACTGCCTCCTGGAACCCTTTCAAATGCCACAGACAATTTGGCCCTCTCTGCTTTCCTGCGGACTCCATCCTCAAAAGCACCTGTTTTCGCTTTCGTCAGCCTCCGGAGCAAAAAAGACAAACGTCCAGCTTTTGCTGCCACAGCAAAGGTGCCAGCGGGGGAAAGTAATGCTGGTTCTCACTGCCACCTGGAACCCTTTCAAATGCCCCAGACAATTAAGCCCTCTCTGCTTTCCTGCGGACTCCATCCTCAAAAGCGCCTTTTTTCACTTTTGGCGCCCTCCGGTGGTAAAAAGACAAACGTCCAGCTTTTGCTGCCACAGCAAAGGTGCCAGCGGGGAAAAGTAATGCTGGTTCTCACTGCCTCCTGGAACTCTTTCAAATGCCACAGACAATTTGGCCCTCTCTGCTTTCCTGCGGACTCCATCCTCAAAAGCACCTGTTTTCGCTTTTGGCAACCTCCGGAGCAAAAAAGACAAACGTCCAGCTTTTGCTGCCACAGCAAAGGTGCCAGCGGGGAAAAGTAATGCTGGTTCTCACTGCCTCCTGGAACCCTTTCAAATGCCACAGACAATTAAGCCCTCTCTGCTTTCCTGCGGACTCTATCCTCAAAAGCGCCTTTTTTCACTTTCGGCGCCCTCCGGTGGTAAAAAGACAAACGTCCAGGTTTTGCTGCCACAGCAAAGGTGCCAGCGGGGAAAAGTAATGCTGGTTCTCACTGCCTCATGGAACCTCTTCAAATGCCACAGACAATTTGGCCCTCTCTGCTTTCCTGCGGACTCCATCCTCAAAAGCACCTGTTTTCGCTTTCGGCAGCCTCCGGAGCAAAAAAGACAAACGTCCAGCTTTTGCTGCCACAACAAAGGTGCCAGCGGGGAAAAGTAATGCTGGTTCTCACTGCCTCCTGGAACCCTTTATAATGCCCCAGACAATTAAGCCCTCTCTGCTTTCCTGCGGACTCCATCCTCAAAAGCACCTGTTTTCGCTTTCGGCAGCCTCCAGAGCAAAAAAGACAAACGTCCAGCTTTTGCTGCCACAACAAAGGTGCCAGCGGGGAAAAGCAATGCTGGTTCTCACTGCCTCCTGGAACCCTTTCAAATGCCCCAGACAATTTGGCCCTCTCTGCTTTCCTGCGGACTCCATCCTCAAAAGCAGCTGTTTTCGCTTTCGGCAGCCTCCGGAGCAAAAAAGACAAACGTCCAGCTTTTGCTGCCACAGCAAAGGTGCCAGCGGGGAAAAGTAATGCTGGTTCTCACTACCTCCTTGAACCCTTTCAAATGCCACAGACAATTTGGCCCTCTCTGCTTTCCTGCGGACTCCATCCTCAAAAGCACCTGTTTTCGCTTTCGGCAGCCTCCGGAGCAAAAAAGACAAACGTCCAGCTTTTGCTGCCACAGCAAAGGTGCCAGCGGGGAAAAGTAATGCTGGTTCTCACTGCCTCCTGGAACCCTTTCAAATGCCACAGACAATTTGGCCCTCTCTGCTTTCCTGCGGACTCCATCCTCAAAAGCACCTGTTTTCGCTTTCGGCAGCCTCCGGAGCAAAAAAGACAAACGTCCAGCTTTTGCTGCCACAGCAAAGGTGCCAGCGGGGAAAAGTAATGCTGGTTCTCACTGCCTCCTGGAACCTCTTCAAATGCCCCAGACAATTTGGCCCTCTCTGCTTTCCTGCGGACTCCATCCTCAAAAGCACCTGTTTTCGCTTTTGGCAACCTCCGGAGCAAAAAAGACAAACGTCCAGCTTTTGCTGCCACAGCAAAGGTGCCAGCGGGGAAAAGTAATGCTGGTTCTCACTGCCTCCTGGAACCCTTTCAAATGCCACAGACAATTTGGCCCTCTCTGCTTTCCTGCGGACTCCATCCTCAAAAGCACCTGTTTTCGCTTTCGTCAGCCTCCGGAGCAAAAAAGACAAACGTCCAGCTTTTGCTGCCACAGCAAAGGTGCCAGCGGGGAAAAGTAATGCTGGTTCTCACTGCCTCCTGGAACCCTTTCAAATGCCACAGACAATTTGGCCCTCTCTGCTTTCCTGCGGACTCTATCCTCAAAAGCGCCTTTTTTCACTTTCGGCGCCCTCCGGTGGTAAAAAGACAAACGTCCAGGTTTTGCTGCCACAGCAAAGGTGCCAGCGGGGAAAAGTAATGCTGGTTCTCACTGCCTCATGGAACCTCTTCAAATGCCCCAGACAATTTGGCCCTCTCTGCTTTCCTGCGGACTCCATCCTCAAAAGCACCTGTTTTCGCTTTCGGCAGCCTCCGGAGCAAAAAAGACAAACGTCCAGCTTTTGCTGCCACAGCAAAGGTGCCAGCGGGGAAAAGTAATGCTGGTTCTCACTGCCTCCTGGAACCCTTTCAAATGCCCCAGACAATTAAGCCCTCTCTGCTTTCCTGCGGACTCCATCCTCAAAAGCACCTGTTTTCGCTTTCGGCAGCCTCCAGAGCAAAAAAGACAAACGTCCAGCTTTTGCTGCCACAACAAAGGTGCCAGCGGGGAAAAGCAATGCTGGTTCTCACTGCCTCCTGGAACCCTTTCAAATGCCCCAGACAATTTGGCCCTCTCTGCTTTCCTGCGGACTCCATCCTCAAAAGCAGCTGTTTTCGCTTTCGGCAGCCTCCGGAGCAAAAAAGACAAACGTCCAGCTTTTGCTGCCACAGCAAAGGTGCCAGCAAGGAAAAGTAATGCTGGTTCTCACTACCTCCTTGAACCCTTTCAAATGCCACAGACAATTTGGCCCTCTCTGCTTTCCTGCGGACTCCATCCTCAAAAGCACCTGTTTTCGCTTTCAGCAGCCTCCGGAGCAAAAAAGACAAACGTCCAGCTTTTGCTGCCACAGCAAAGGTGCCAGCGGGGAAAAGTAATGCTGGTTCTCACTGCCTCCTGGAACCCTTTCAAATGCCACAGACAATTTGGCCCTCTCTGCTTTCCTGCGGACTCCATCCTCAAAAGCACCTGTTTTCGCTTTCGGCAGCCTCCGGAGCAAAAAAGACAAACGTCCAGCTTTTGCTGCCACAGCAAAGGTGCCAGCGGGGAAAAGTAATGCTGGTTCTCACTGCCTCCTGGAACCTCTTCAAATGCCCCAGACAATTTGGCCCTCTCTGCTTTCCTGCGGACTCCATCCTCAAAAGCACCTGTTTTCGCTTTCGGCAGCCTCCGGAGCAAAAAAGACAAACGTCCAGCTTTTGCTGCCACAGCAAAGGTGCCAGCGGGGAAAAGTAATGCTGGTTCTCACTGCCTCCTGGAACCCTTTCAAATGCCACAGACAATTTGGCCCTCTCTGCTTTCCTGCGGACTCCATCCTCAAAAGCACCTGTTTTCGCTTTCGGCAGCCTCCGGAGCAAAAAAGACAAACGTCCAGCTTTTGCTGCCACAGCAAAGGTGCCAGCGGGGAAAAGTAATGCTGGTTCTCACTGCCTCCTGGAACCCTTTCAAATGCCACAGACAATTTGGCCCTCTCTGCTTTCCTGCGGACTCTATCCTCAAAAGCGCCTTTTTTCACTTTCGGCGCCCTCCGGTGGTAAAAAGACAAACGTCCAGGTTTTGCTGCCACAGCAAAGGTGCCAGCGGGGAAAAGTAATGCTGGTTCTCACTGCCTCATGGAACCTCTTCAAATGCCACAGACAATTTGGCCCTCTCTGCTTTCCTGCGGACTCCATCCTCAAAAGCACCTGTTTTCGCTTTCGGCAGCCTCCGGAGCAAAAAAGACAAACGTCCAGCTTTTGCTGCCACAGCAAAGGTGCCAGCGGGGAAAAGTAATGCTGGTTCTCACTGCCTCCTGGAACCCTTTCAAATGCCCCAGACAATTAAGCCCTCTCTGCTTTCCTGCGGACTCCATCCTCAAAAGCACCTGTTTTCGCTTTCGGCAGCCTCCAGAGCAAAAAAGACAAACGTCCAGCTTTTGCTGCCACAACAAAGGTGCCAGCGGGGAAAAGCAATGCTGGTTCTCACTGCCTCCTGGAACCCTTTCAAATGCCCCAGACAATTTGGCCCTCTCTGCTTTCCTGTGGACTCCATCCTCAAAAGCAGCTGTTTTCGCTTTCGGCAGCCTCCGGAGCAAAAAAGACAAACGTCCAGCTTTTACTGCCACAGCAAAGGTGCCAGCGGGGAAAAGTAATGCTGGTTCTCACTGCCTCCTGGAACCCTTTCAAATGCCACAGACAATTTGGCCCTCTCTGCTTTCCTGCGGACTCCATCCTCAAAAGCACCTGTTTTCGCTTTCGGCAGCCTCCGGAGCAAAAAAGACAAACGTCCAGCTTTTGCTGCCACAGCAAAGGTGCCAGCGGGGAAAAGTAATGCTGGTTCTCACTGCCTCCTGGAACCTCTTCAAATGCCCCAGACAATTTGGCCCTCTCTGCTTTCCTGCGGACTCCATCCTCAAAAGCACCTGTTTTCGCTTTTGGCAACCTCCGGAGCAAAAAAGACAAACGTCCAGCTTTTGCTGCCACAGCAAAGGTGCCAGCGGGGAAAAGTAATGCTGGTTCTCACTGCCTCCTGGAACCCTTTCAAATGCCACAGACAATTTGGCCCTCTCTGCTTTCCTGCGGACTCCATCCTCAAAAGCACCTGTTTTCGCTTTCGTCAGCCTCCGGAGCAAAAAAGACAAACGTCCAGCTTTTGCTGCCACAGCAAAGGTGCCAGTGGGGGAAAGTAATGCTGGTTCTCACTGCCACCTGGAACCCTTTCAAATGCCCCAGACAATTAAGCCCTCTCTGCTTTCCTGCGGACTCCATCCTCAAAAGCGCCTTTTTTCACTTTTGGCGCCCTCCGGTGGTAAAAAGACAAACGTCCAGCTTTTGCTGCCACAGCAAAGGTGCCAGCGGGGAAAAGTAATGCTGGTTCTCACTGCCTCATGGAACTCTTTCAAATGCCACAGACAATTTGGCCCTCTCTGCTTTCCTGCGGACTCCATCCTCAAAAGCACCTGTTTTCGCTTTTGGCAACCTCCGGAGCAAAAAAGACAAACGTCCAGCTTTTGCTGCCACAGCAAAGGTGCCAGCGGGGAAAAGTAATGCTGGTTCTCACTGCCTCCTGGAACCCTTTCAAATGCCACAGACAATTAAGCCCTCTCTGCTTTCCTGCGGACTCTATCCTCAAAAGCGCCTTTTTTCACTTTCGGCGCCCTCCGGTGGTAAAAAGACAAACGTCCAGGTTTTGCTGCCACAGCAAAGGTGCCAGCGGGGAAAAGTAATGCTGGTTCTCACTGCCTCATGGAACCTCTTCAAATGCCACAGACAATTTGGCCCTCTCTGCTTTCCTGCGGACTCCATCCTCAAAAGCACCTGTTTTCGCTTTCGGCAGCCTCCGGAGCAAAAAAGACAAACGTCCAGCTTTTGCTGCCACAACAAAGGTGCCAGCGGGGAAAAGTAATGCTGGTTCTCACTGCCTCCTGGAACCCTTTCAAATGCCCCAGACAATTAAGCCCTCTCTGCTTTCCTGCGGACTCCATCCTCAAAAGCACCTGTTTTCGCTTTCGGCAGCCTCCAGAGCAAAAAAGACAAACGTCCAGCTTTTGCTGCCACAACAAAGGTGCCAGCGGGGAAAAGCAATGCTGGTTCTCACTGCCTCCTGGAACCCTTTCAAATGCCACAGACAATTTGGCCCTCTCTGCTTTCCTGCGGACTCCATCCTCAAAAGCAGCTGTTTTCGCTTTCGGCAGCCTCCGGAGCAAAAAAGACAAACGTCCAGCTTTTGCTGCCACAGCAAAGGTGCCAGCGGGGAAAAGTAATGCTGGTTCTCACTACCTCCTTGAACCCTTTCAAATGCCACAGACAATTTGGCCCTCTCTGCTTTCCTGCGGACTCCATCCTCAAAAGCACCTGTTTTCGCTTTCGGCAGCCTCCGGAGCAAAAAAGACAAACGTCCAGCTTTTGCTGCCACAGCAAAGGTGCCAGCGGGGAAAAGTAATGCTGGTTCTCACTGCCTCCTGGAACCCTTTCAAATGCCACAGACAATTTGGCCCTCTCTGCTTTCCTGCGGACTCCATCCTCAAAAGCACCTGTTTTCGCTTTCGGCAGCCTCCGGAGCAAAAAAGACAAACGTCCAGCTTTTGCTGCCACAGCAAAGGTGCCAGCGGGGAAAAGTAATGCTGGTTCTCACTGCCTCCTGGAACCTCTTCAAATGCCCCAGACAATTTGGCCCTCTCTGCTTTCCTGCGGACTCCATCCTCAAAAGCACCTGTTTTCGCTTTTGGCAACCTCCGGAGCAAAAAAGACAAACGTCCAGCTTTTGCTGCCACAGCAAAGGTGCCAGCGGGGAAAAGTAATGCTGGTTCTCACTGCCTCCTGGAACCCTTTCAAATGCCACAGACAATTTGGCCCTCTCTGCTTTCCTGCGGACTCCATCCTCAAAAGCACCTGTTTTCGCTTTCGTCAGCCTCCGGAGCAAAAAAGACAAACGTCCAGCTTTTGCTGCCACAGCAAAGGTGCCAGCGGGGAAAAGTAATGCTGGTTCTCACTGCCTCCTGGAACCCTTTCAAATGCCACAGACAATTTGGCCCTCTCTGCTTTCCTGCGGACTCTATCCTCAAAAGCGCCTTTTTTCACTTTCGGCGCCCTCCGGTGGTAAAAAGACAAACGTCCAGGTTTTGCTGCCACAGCAAAGGTGCCAGCGGGGAAAAGTAATGCTGGTTCTCACTGCCTCATGGAACCTCTTCAAATGCCCCAGACAATTTGGCCCTCTCTGCTTTCCTGCGGACTCCATCCTCAAAAGCACCTGTTTTCGCTTTCGGCAGCCTCCGGAGCAAAAAAGACAAACGTTCAGCTTTTGCTGCCACAGCAAAGGTGCCAGCGGGGAAAAGTAATGCTGGTTCTCACTGCCTCCTGGAACCCTTTCAAATGCCCCAGACAATTAAGCCCTCTCTGCTTTCCTGCGGACTCCATCCTCAAAAGCACCTGTTTTCGCTTTCGGCAGCCTCCAGAGCAAAAAAGACAAACGTCCAGCTTTTGCTGCCACAACAAAGGTGCCAGCGGGGAAAAGCAATGCTGGTTCTCACTGCCTCCTGGAACCCTTTCAAATGCCCCAGACAATTTGGCCCTCTCTGCTTTCCTGTGGACTCCATCCTCAAAAGCAGCTGTTTTCGCTTTCGGGAGCCTCCGGAGCAAAAAAGACAAACGTCCAGCTTTTGCTGCCACAGCAAAGGTGCCAGCGGGGAAAAGTAATGCTGGTTCTCACTACCTCCTTGAACCCTTTCAAATGCCACAGACAATTTGGCCCTCTCTGCTTTCCTGCGGACTCCATCCTCAAAAGCACCTGTTTTCGCTTTCGGCAGCCTCCGGAGCAAAAAAGACAAACGTCCAGCTTTTGCTGCCACAGCAAAGGTGCCAGCGGGGAAAAGTAATGCTGGTTCTCACTGCCTCCTGGAACCCTTTCAAATGCCACAGACAATTTGGCCCTCTCTGCTTTCCTGCGGACTCCATCCTCAAAAGCACCTGTTTTCGCTTTCGGCAGCCTCCGGAGCAAAAAAGACAAACGTCCAGCTTTTGCTGCCACAGCAAAGGTGCCAGCGGGGAAAAGTAATGCTGGTTCTCACTGCCTCCTGGAACCTCTTCAAATGCCCCAGACAATTTGGCCCTCTCTGCTTTCCTGCGGACTCCATCCTCAAAAGCACCTGTTTTCGCTTTTGGCAACCTCCGGAGCAAAAAAGACAAACGTCCAGCTTTTGCTGCCACAGCAAAGGTGCCAGCGGGGAAAAGTAATGCTGGTTCTCACTGCCTCCTGGAACCCTTTGAAATGCCACAGACAATTTGGCCCTCTCTGCTTTCCTGCGGACTCCATCCTCAAAAGCACCTGTTTTCGCTTTCGTCAGCCTCCGGAGCAAAAAAGACAAACGTCCAGCTTTTGCTGCCACAGCAAAGGTGCCAGCGGGGGAAAGTAATGCTGGTTCTCACTGCCACCTGGAACCCTTTCAAATGCCCCAGACAATTTGGCCCTCTCTGCTTTCCTGCGGACTCCATCCTCAAAAGCGCCTTTTTTCACTTTTGGCGCCCTCCGGTGGTAAAAAGACAAACGTCCAGCTTTTGCTGCCACAGCAAAGGTGCCAGCGGGGAAAAGTAATGCTGGTTCTCACTGCCTCCTGGAACTCTTTCAAATGCCACAGACAATTTGGCCCTCTCTGCTTTCCTGCGGACTCCATCCTCAAAAGCACCTGTTTTCGCTTTTGGCAACCTCCGGAGCAAAAAAGACAAACGTCCAGCTTTTGCTGCCACAACAAAGGTGCCAGCGGGGAAAAGTAATGCTGGTTCTCACTGCCTCCTGGAACCCTTTCAAATGCCACAGACAATTAAGCCCTCTCTGCTTTCCTGCGGACTCTATCCTCAAAAGCGCCTTTTTTCACTTTCGGTGCCCTCCGGTGGTAAAAAGACAAACGTCCAGCTTTTGCTGCCACAGCAAAGGTGCCAGCGGGGAAAAGTAATGCTGGTTCTCACT
>NW_028127730.1:0-50004 GCF_965231255.1 Vanellus vanellus
GGTTCCAGGAGGCAGTGAGGACCAGCATCACTTTTCCCCGCTGGCACCTTTGCTGTGGCAGCAAAAGCTGGACGTTTGTCTTTTTTCCTCTGGGGGGCGCCGAAAGTGAAAACCGGTGTTTTTGAGGCTAGAGTGCGCAGGAAAGCAGAGAGGGCCAAATTGTCTGGGGCATTTGAAGGGGTTCCAGGAGGCAGTGAGGACCAGCATCACTTTTCCCCGCTGGCACCTTTGCTGTGGCAGCAAAAGCTGGACGTTTGTCTTTTTTGCTCCAAACAGCGCTGAAAGTGAAAACCGGTATTTTTGAGGCTAGAGTGCGCAGGAAAGCAGAGAGGGCCAAATTGTGTGGGGCATTTGAAGGGGTTCCAGGAGGCAGTGAGGACCAGCATCACTTTTCCCCGCTGGCACCTTTGCTGTGGCAGCAAAAGCTGGACGTTTTTTTTTTTTCTTCTAAGGGGCGCCGAAAGTGAAAAAAGGTGCTTTTGAGGCTAGAGTGCGCAGGAAAGCAGAGAGGGCCAAATTGTCTGGGGCATTTGAAGGGGTTCCAGGAGGCAGTGAGGACCAGCATCACTTTTCCCCGCTGGCACCTTTGCTGTGGCAGCAAAAGCTGGACGTTTGTCTTTTTTCCTCTGGGGGGCGCCGAAAGTGAAAACCGGTGTTTTTGAGGCTAGAGTGCGCAGGAAAGCAGAGAGGGCCAAATTGTGTGGGGCATTTGAAGGGGTTCCAGGAGGCAGTGAGGACCAGCATGACTTTTCCCCGCTGGCACCTTTGCTGTGGCAGCAAAAGCTGGACGTTTTTTTTTTTTCTTCTGGGGGTCGCCGAAAGTGAAAAAAGGTGCTTTTGAGGCTAGAGTGCGCAGGAAAGCAGAGAGGGCCAAATTGTCTGGGGCATTTGAAGGGGTTCCAGGAGGCAGTGAGGACCAGCATCACTTTTCCCCGCTGGCACCTTTGCTGTGGCAGCAAAAGCTGGACGTTTGTCTTTTTTCCTCTGGGGGGCGCCGAAAGTGAAAACCGGTGTTTTTGAGGCTAGAGTGCGCAGGAAAGCAGAGAGGGCCAAATTGTCTGGGGCATTTGAAGGGGTTCCAGGAGGCAGTGAGGACCAGCATCACTTTTCCCCGCTGGCACCTTTGCTGTGGCAGCAAAAGCTGGACGTTTGTCTTTTTTGCTCCGGAGGTTGCCGAAAGCGAAAACAGGTGCTTTTGAGGATGGAGTCCGCAGGAAAGCAGAGAGGGCCAAATTGTCTGTGGCATTTGAAGGGGTTCCAGGAGGCAGTGAAGACCAGCATCACTTTTCCCCGCTGGCACCTTTGCTGTGGCAGCAAAAGCTGGACGTTTGTCTTTTTTCCTCTGGGGGGCGCCGAAAGTGAAAAAAGGTGCTTTTGAGGCTAGAGTGCGCAGGAAAGCAGAGAGGGCCAAATTGTCTGGGGCATTTGAAGGGGTTCCAGGAGGCAGTGAGGACCAGCATGACTTTTCCCCGCTGGCACCTTTGCTGTGGCAGCAAAAGCTGGACGTTTGTCTTTTTTCCTCTGGGGGGCGCCGAAAGTGAAAAAAGGTGCTTTTGAGGCTAGAGTGCGCAGGAAAGCAGAGAGGGCCAAATTGTCTGGGGCATTTGAAGGGGTTCCAGGAGGCAGTGAGGACCAGCATCACTTTTCCCCGCTGGCACCTTTGCTGTGGCAGCAAAAGCTGGACGTTTGTCTTTTTTGCTCCGGAGGGCGCCGAAAGTGAAAAAAGGTGCTTTTGAGGCTAGAGTGCGCAGGAAAGCAGAGAGGGCCAAATTGTCTGGGGCATTTGAAGGGGTTCCAGGAGGCAGTGAGGACCAGCATGACTTTTCCCCGCTGGCACCTTTGCTGTGGCAGCAAAAGCTGGACGTTTGTCTTTTTTCCTCTGGGGGGCGCCGAAAGTGAAAAAAGGTGCTTTTGAGGCTAGAGTGCGCAGGAAAGCAGAGAGGGCCAAATTGTCTGGGGCATTTGAAGGGGTTCCAGGAGGCAGTGAGGACCAGCATGACTTTTCCCCGCTGGCACCTTTGCTGTGGCAGCAAAAGCTGGACGTTTGTCTTTTTTCCTCCGGAGGGCGTTGAAAGTGAAAAAAGGTGCTTTTGAGGCTAGAGTGCGCAGGAAAGCAGAGAGGGCCAAATTGTGTGGGGCATTTGAAGGGGTTCCAGGAGGCAGTGAGGACCAGCATCACTTTTCCCCGCTGGCACCTTTGCTGTGGCAGCAAAAGCTGGACGTTTGTCTTTTTTCCTCTGGGGGGCGCCGAAAGTGAAAAAAGGTGCTTTTGAGGCTAGAGTGTGCAGGAAAGTAGAGAGGGCCAAATTCTGTGGGGCATTTGAAGGGGTTCCAGGAGGCAGTGAGGACCAGCATCACTTTTCCCCGCTGGCACCTTTGCTGTGGCAGCAAAAGCTGGACGTTTGTCTTTTTTCCTCTGGGGGGCGCCGAAAGTGAAAAAAGGTGCTTTTGAGGCTAGAGTGCGCAGGAAAGTAGAGAGGGCCAAATTCTGTGGGGCATTTGAAGGGGTTCCAGGAGGCAGTGAGGACCAGCATCACTTTTCCCCGCTGGCACCTTTGCTGTGGCAGCAAAAGCTGGACGTTTGTCTTTTTTCCTCTGGGGGGCGCCGAAAGTGAAAAAAGGTGCTTTTGAGGCTAGAGTGCGCAGGAAAGCAGAGAGGGCCAAATTGTCTGGGGCATTTGAAGGGTTCCAGGAGGCAGTGAGGACCAGCATCACTTTTCCCCGCTGGCACCTTTGCTGTGGCAGCAAAAGCTGGACGTTTGTCTTTTTTCCTCTGGGGGGCGCCGAAAGTGAAAACCGGTGTTTTTGAGGCTAGAGTGCGCAGGAAAGCAGAGAGGGCCAAATTGTCTGGGGCATTTGAAGGGGTTCCAGGAGGCAGTGAGGACCAGCATCACTTTTCCCCGCTGGCACCTTTGCTGTGGCAGCAAAAGCTGGACGTTTGTCTTTTTTCCTCTGGGGGGCGCCGAAAGTGAAAAAAGGTGCTTTTGAGGCTAGAGTGTGCAGGAAAGTAGAGAGGGCCAAATTCTGTGGGGCATTTGAAGGGGTTCCAGGAGGCAGTGAGGACCAGCATCACTTTTCCCCGCTGGCACCTTTGCTGTGGCAGCAAAAGCTGGACGTTTGTCTTTTTTCCTCTGGGGGGCGCCGAAAGTGAAAAAAGGTGCTTTTGAGGCTAGAGTGCGCAGGAAAGTAGAGAGGGCCAAATTCTGTGGGGCATTTGAAGGGGTTCCAGGAGGCAGTGAGGACCAGCATCACTTTTCCCCGCTGGCACCTTTGCTGTGGCAGCAAAAGCTGGACGTTTGTCTTTTTTCCTCTGGGGGGCGCCGAAAGTGAAAAAAGGTGCTTTTGAGGCTAGAGTGCGCAGGAAAGCAGAGAGGGCCAAATTGTCTGGGGCATTTGAAGGGTTCCAGGAGGCAGTGAGGACCAGCATCACTTTTCCCCGCTGGCACCTTTGCTGTGGCAGCAAAAGCTGGACGTTTGTCTTTTTTCCTCTGGGGGGCGCCGAAAGTGAAAACCGGTGTTTTTGAGGCTAGAGTGCGCAGGAAAGCAGAGAGGGCCAAATTGTCTGGGGCATTTGAAGGGGTTCCAGGAGGCAGTGAGGACCAGCATCACTTTTCCCCGCTGGCACCTTTGCTGTGGCAGCAAAAGCTGGACGTTTGTCTTTTTTGCTCCAAACAGCGCTGAAAGTGAAAACCGGTATTTTTGAGGCTAGAGTGCGCAGGAAAGCAGAGAGGGCCAAATTGTGTGGGGCATTTGAAGGGGTTCCAGGAGGCAGTGAGGACCAGCATGACTTTTCCCCGCTGGCACCTTTGCTGTGGCAGCAAAAGCTGGACGTTTTTTTTTTTTCTTCTGGGGGTCGCCGAAAGTGAAAAAAGGTGCTTTTGAGGCTAGAGTGCGCAGGAAAGCAGAGAGGGCCAAATTGTCTGGGGCATTTGAAGGGGTTCCAGGAGGCAGTGAGGACCAGCATCACTTTTCCCCGCTGGCACCTTTGCTGTGGCAGCAAAAGCTGGACGTTTGTCTTTTTTCCTCCGGAGGGCGCCGAAAGTGAAAAAAGGTGCTTTTGAGGCTAGAGTGCGCAGGAAAGCAGAGAGGGCCAAATTGTGTGGGGCATTTGAAGGGGTTCCAGGAGGCAGTGAGGACCGGCATGACTTTTCCCCGCTGGCACCTTTGCTGTGGCAGCAAAAGCTGGACGTTTGTCTTTTTTCCTCTGGGGGGCGCCGAAAGTGAAAAAAGGTGCTTTTGAGGCTAGAGTGCGCAGGAAAGCAGAGAGGGCCAAATTGTCTGGGGCATTTGAAGGGGTTCCAGGAGGCAGTGAGGACCAGCATCACTTTTCCCCGCTGGCACCTTTGCTGTGGCAGCAAAAGCTGGACGTTTGTCTTTTTTCCTCTGGGGGGCGCCGAAAGTGAAAACCGGTGTTTTTGAGGCTAGAGTGCGCAGGAAAGCAGAGAGGGCCAAATTGTCTGGGGCATTTGAAGGGGTTCCAGGAGGCAGTGAGGACCAGCATCACTTTTCCCCGCTGGCACCTTTGCTGTGGCAGCAAAAGCTGGACGTTTGTCTTTTTTCCTCTGGGGGGCGCCGAAAGTGAAAAAAGGTGCTTTTGAGGCTAGAGTGCGCAGGAAAGCAGAGAGGGCCAAATTGTCTGGGGCATTTGAAGGGGTTCCAGGAGGCAGTGAGGACCAGCATGACTTTTCCCCGCTGGCACCTTTGCTGTGGCAGCAAAAGCTGGACGTTTGTCTTTTTTGCTCCGGAGGGCGCCGAAAGTGAAAAAAGGTGCTTTTGAGGCTAGAGTGCGCAGGAAAGCAGAGAGGGCCAAATTGTCTGGGGCATTTGAAGGGGTTCCAGGAGGCAGTGAGGACCAGCATGACTTTTCCCCGCTGGCACCTTTGCTGTGGCAGCAAAAGCTGGACGTTTGTCTTTTTTCCTCTGGGGGGCGCCGAAAGTGAAAAAAGGTGCTTTTGAGGCTAGAGTGCGCAGGAAAGCAGAGAGGGCCAAATTGTCTGGGGCATTTGAAGGGGTTCCAGGAGGCAGTGAGGACCAGCATGACTTTTCCCCGCTGGCACCTTTGCTGTGGCAGCAAAAGCTGGACGTTTGTCTTTTTTCCTCCGGAGGGCGTTGAAAGTGAAAAAAGGTGCTTTTGAGGCTAGAGTGCGCAGGAAAGCAGAGAGGGCCAAATTGTCTGGGGCATTTGAAGGGGTTCCAGGAGGCAGTGAGGACCAGCATCACTTTTCCCCGCTGGCACCTTTGCTGTGGCAGCAAAAGCTGGACGTTTGTCTTTTTTCCTCTGGGGGGCGCCGAAAGTGAAAAAAGGTGCTTTTGAGGCTAGAGTGTGCAGGAAAGTAGAGAGGGCCAAATTCTGTGGGGCATTTGAAGGGGTTCCAGGAGGCAGTGAGGACCAGCATCACTTTTCCCCGCTGGCACCTTTGCTGTGGCAGCAAAAGCTGGACGTTTGTCTTTTTTCCTCTGGGGGCGCCGAAAGTGAAAACCGGTGTTTTTGAGGCTAGAGTGCGCAGGAAAGCAGAGAGGGCCAAATTGTGTGGGGCATTTGAAGGGGTTCCAGGAGGCAGTGAGGACCAGCATGACTTTTCCCCGCTGGCACCTTTGCTGTGGCAGCAAAAGCTGGACGTTTGTCTTTTTTCCTCTGGGGGGCGCCGAAAGTGAAAAAAGGTGCTTTTGAGGCTAGAGTGCGCAGGAAAGCAGAGAGGGCCAAATTGTCTGGGGCATTTGAAGGGGTTCCAGGAGGCAGTGAGGACCAGCATCACTTTTCCCCGCTGGCACCTTTGCTGTGGCAGCAAAAGCTGGACGTTTGTCTTTTTTCCTCTGGGGGGCGCCGAAAGTGAAAACCGGTGTTTTTGAGGCTAGAGTGCGCAGGAAAGCAGAGAGGGCCAAATTGTCTGGGGCATTTGAAGGGGTTCCAGGAGGCAGTGAGGACCAGCATCACTTTTCCCCGCTGGCACCTTTGCTGTGGCAGCAAAAGCTGGACGTTTGTCTTTTTTGCTCCAAACAGCGCTGAAAGTGAAAACCGGTATTTTTGAGGCTAGAGTGCGCAGGAAAGCAGAGAGGGCCAAATTGTGTGGGGCATTTGAAGGGGTTCCAGGAGGCAGTGAGGACCAGCATCACTTTTCCCCGCTGGCACCTTTGCTGTGGCAGCAAAAGCTGGACGTTTTTTTTTTTTCTTCTAAGGGGCGCCGAAAGTGAAAAAAGGTGCTTTTGAGGCTAGAGTGCGCAGGAAAGCAGAGAGGGCCAAATTGTCTGGGGCATTTGAAGGGGTTCCAGGAGGCAGTGAGGACCAGCATCACTTTTCCCCGCTGGCACCTTTGCTGTGGCAGCAAAAGCTGGACGTTTGTCTTTTTTCCTCTGGGGGGCGCCGAAAGTGAAAACCGGTGTTTTTGAGGCTAGAGTGCGCAGGAAAGCAGAGAGGGCCAAATTGTGTGGGGCATTTGAAGGGGTTCCAGGAGGCAGTGAGGACCAGCATGACTTTTCCCCGCTGGCACCTTTGCTGTGGCAGCAAAAGCTGGACGTTTTTTTTTTTTCTTCTGGGGGTCGCCGAAAGTGAAAAAAGGTGCTTTTGAGGCTAGACTGCGCAGGAAAGCAGAGAGGGCCAAATTGTCTGGGGCATTTGAAGGGGTTCCAGGAGGCAGTGAGGACCAGCATCACTTTTCCCCGCTGGCACCTTTGCTGTGGCAGCAAAAGCTGGACGTTTGTCTTTTTTCCTCTGGGGGGCGCCGAAAGTGAAAACCGGTGTTTTTGAGGCTAGAGTGCGCAGGAAAGCAGAGAGGGCCAAATTGTCTGGGGCATTTGAAGGGGTTCCAGGAGGCAGTGAGGACCAGCATCACTTTTCCCCGCTGGCACCTTTGCTGTGGCAGCAAAAGCTGGACGTTTGTCTTTTTTGCTCCGGAGGTTGCCGAAAGCGAAAACAGGTGCTTTTGAGGATGGAGTCCGCAGGAAAGCAGAGAGGGCCAAATTGTCTGTGGCATTTGAAGGGGTTCCAGGAGGCAGTGAAGACCAGCATCACTTTTCCCCGCTGGCACCTTTGCTGTGGCAGCAAAAGCTGGACGTTTGTCTTTTTTCCTCTGGGGGGCGCCGAAAGTGAAAAAAGGTGCTTTTGAGGCTAGAGTGCGCAGGAAAGCAGAGAGGGCCAAATTGTCTGGGGCATTTGAAGGGGTTCCAGGAGGCAGTGAGGACCAGCATGACTTTTCCCCGCTGGCACCTTTGCTGTGGCAGCAAAAGCTGGACGTTTGTCTTTTTTCCTCTGGGGGGCGCCGAAAGTGAAAAAAGGTGCTTTTGAGGCTAGAGTGCGCAGGAAAGCAGAGAGGGCCAAATTGTCTGGGGCATTTGAAGGGGTTCCAGGAGGCAGTGAGGACCAGCATCACTTTTCCCCGCTGGCACCTTTGCTGTGGCAGCAAAAGCTGGACGTTTGTCTTTTTTGCTCCGGAGGGCGCCGAAAGTGAAAAAAGGTGCTTTTGAGGCTAGAGTGCGCAGGAAAGCAGAGAGGGCCAAATTGTCTGGGGCATTTGAAGGGGTTCCAGGAGGCAGTGAGGACCAGCATGACTTTTCCCCGCTGGCACCTTTGCTGTGGCAGCAAAAGCTGGACGTTTGTCTTTTTTCCTCTGGGGGGCGCCGAAAGTGAAAAAAGGTGCTTTTGAGGCTAGAGTGCGCAGGAAAGCAGAGAGGGCCAAATTGTCTGGGGCATTTGAAGGGGTTCCAGGAGGCAGTGAGGACCAGCATGACTTTTCCCCGCTGGCACCTTTGCTGTGGCAGCAAAAGCTGGACGTTTGTCTTTTTTCCTCCGGAGGGCGTTGAAAGTGAAAAAAGGTGCTTTTGAGGCTAGAGTGCGCAGGAAAGCAGAGAGGGCCAAATTGTCTGGGGCATTTGAAGGGGTTCCAGGAGGCAGTGAGGACCAGCATCACTTTTCCCCGCTGGCACCTTTGCTGTGGCAGCAAAAGCTGGACGTTTGTCTTTTTTCCTCTGGGGGGCGCCGAAAGTGAAAAAAGGTGCTTTTGAGGCTAGAGTGTGCAGGAAAGTAGAGAGGGCCAAATTCTGTGGGGCATTTGAAGGGGTTCCAGGAGGCAGTGAGGACCAGCATCACTTTTCCCCGCTGGCACCTTTGCTGTGGCAGCAAAAGCTGGACGTTTGTCTTTTTTCCTCTGGGGGCGCCGAAAGTGAAAACCGGTGTTTTTGAGGCTAGAGTGCGCAGGAAAGCAGAGAGGGCCAAATTGTGTGGGGCATTTGAAGGGGTTCCAGGAGGCAGTGAGGACCAGCATCACTTTTCCCCGCTGGCACCTTTGCTGTGGCAGCAAAAGCTGGACGTTTGTCTTTTTTCCTCTGGGGGGCGCCGAAAGTGAAAAAAGGTGCTTTTGAGGCTAGAGTGCGCAGGAAAGCAGAGAGGGCCAAATTGTCTGGGGCATTTGAAGGGGTTCCAGGAGGCAGTGAGGACCAGCATCACTTTTCCCCGCTGGCACCTTTGCTGTGGCAGCAAAAGCTGGACGTTTGTCTTTTTTCCTCTGGGGGGCGCCGAAAGTGAAAACCGGTGTTTTTGAGGCTAGAGTGCGCAGGAAAGCAGAGAGGGCCAAATTGTCTGGGGCATTTGAAGGGGTTCCAGGAGGCAGTGAGGACCAGCATCACTTTTCCCCGCTGGCACCTTTGCTGTGGCAGCAAAAGCTGGACGTTTGTCTTTTTTGCTCCAAACAGCGCTGAAAGTGAAAACCGGTATTTTTGAGGCTAGAGTGCGCAGGAAAGCAGAGAGGGCCAAATTGTGTGGGGCATTTGAAGGGGTTCCAGGAGGCAGTGAGGACCAGCATCACTTTTCCCCGCTGGCACCTTTGCTGTGGCAGCAAAAGCTGGACGTTTTTTTTTTTTCTTCTAAGGGGCGCCGAAAGTGAAAAAAGGTGCTTTTGAGGCTAGAGTGCGCAGGAAAGCAGAGAGGGCCAAATTGTCTGGGGCATTTGAAGGGGTTCCAGGAGGCAGTGAGGACCAGCATCACTTTTCCCCGCTGGCACCTTTGCTGTGGCAGCAAAAGCTGGACGTTTTTCTTTTTTCCTCTGGGGGGCGCCGAAAGTGAAAACCGGTGTTTTTGAGGCTAGAGTGCGCAGGAAAGCAGAGAGGGCCAAATTGTGTGGGGCATTTGAAGGGGTTCCAAGAGGCAGTGAGGACCAGCATGACTTTTCCCCGCTGGCACCTTTGCTGTGGCAGCAAAAGCTGGACGTTTTTTGTTTTTTCTTCTGGGGGTCGCCGAAAGTGAAAAAAGGTGCTTTTGAGGCTAGAGTGCGCAGGAAAGCAGAGAGGGCCAAATTGTCTGGGGCATTTGAAGGGGTTCCAGGAGGCAGTGAGGACCAGCATCACTTTTCCCCGCTGGCACCTTTGCTGTGGCAGCAAAAGCTGGACGTTTGTCTTTTTTCCTCTGGGGGGCGCCGAAAGTGAAAACCGGTGTTTTTGAGGCTAGAGTGCGCAGGAAAGTAGAGAGGGCCAAATTGTCTGGGGCATTTGAAGGGGTTCCAGGAGGCAGTGAGGACCAGCATCACTTTTCCCCGCTGGCACCTTTGCTGTGGCAGCAAAAGCTGGACGTTTGTCTTTTTTCCTCCGGAGGGCGCCGAAAGTGAAAAAAGGTGCTTTTGAGGCTAGAGTGCGCAGGAAAGCAGAGAGGGCCAAATTGTCTGGGGCATTTGAAGGGGTTCCAGGAGGCAGTGAGGACCAGCATGACTTTTCCCCGCTGGCACCTTTGCTGTGGCAGCAAAAGCTGGACGTTTGTCTTTTTTCCTCCAGAGGGCGCCGAAAGTGAAAAAAGGTGCTTTTGAGGCTAGAGTGCGCAGGAAAGCAGAGAGGGCCAAATTGTCTGGGGCATTTGAAGGGGTTCCAGGAGGCAGTGAGGACCAGCATCACTTTTCCCCGCTGGCACCTTTGCTGTGGCAGCAAAAGCTGGACGTTTGTCTTTTTTCCTCTGGGGGGCGCCGAAAGTGAAAACCGGTGTTTTTGAGGCTAGAGTGCGCAGGAAAGCAGAGAGGGCCAAATTGTCTGGGGCATTTGAAGGGGTTCCAGGAGGCAGTGAGGACCAGCATCACTTTTCCCCGCTGGCACCTTTGCTGTGGCAGCAAAAGCTGGACGTTTGTCTTTTTTGCTCCGGAGGGCGCCGAAAGTGAAAAAAGGTGCTTTTGAGGCTAGAGTGCGCAGGAAAGCAGAGAGGGCCAAATTGTCTGGGGCATTTGAAGGGGTTCCAGGAGGCAGTGAGGACCAGCATGACTTTTCCCCGCTGGCACCTTTGCTGTGGCAGCAAAAGCTGGACGTTTTGTCTTTTTTTCCTCCGGAGGGCGCCGAAAGTGAAAAAAGTTGCTTTTTGAGGCTAGAGTGCGCAGGAAAGCAGAGAGGGCCAAATTGTCTGGGGCATTTGAAGGGGTTCCAGGAGGCAGTGAGGACCAGCATCACTTTTCCCCGCTGGCACCTTTGCTGTGGCAGCAAAAGCTGGACGTTTGTCTTTTTTCCTCTGGGGGGCGCCGAAAGTGAAAAAAGGTGCTTTTGAGGCTAGAGTGCGCAGGAAAGCAGAGAGGGCCAAATTGTCTGGGGCATTTGAAGGGGTTCCAGGAGGCAGTGAGGACCAGCATGACTTTTCCCCGCTGGCACCTTTGCTGTGGCAGCAAAAGCTGGACGTTTGTCTTTTTTGCTCCGGAGGGCGCCGAAAGTGAAAAAAGGTGCTTTTGAGGCTAGAGTGCGCAGGAAAGCAGAGAGGGCCAAATTGTCTGGGGCATTTGAAGGGGTTCCAGGAGGCAGTGAGGACCAGCATGACTTTTCCCCGCTGGCACCTTTGCTGTGGCAGCAAAAGCTGGACGTTTGTCTTTTTTCCTCCGGAGGGCGTTGAAAGTGAAAAAAGGTGCTTTTGAGGCTAGAGTGCGCAAGAAAGCAGAGAGGGCCAAATTGTGTGGGGCATTTGAAGGGGTTCCAGGAGGCAGTGAGGACCAGCATCACTTTTCCCCGCTGGCACCTTTGCTGTGGCAGCAAAAGCTGGACGTTTGTCTTTTTTCCTCCGGAGGGCGCCGAAAGTGAAAAAAGGTGCTTTTGAGGCTAGAGTGCGCAGGAAAGCAGAGAGGGCCAAATTGTCTGGGGCATTTGAAGGGGTTCCAGGAGGCAGTGAGGACCAGCATGACTTTTCCCCGCTGGCACCTTTGCTGTGGCAGCAAAAGCTGGACGTTTATTTTTTTTCTTCTGGAGGGCGCCGAAAGTGAAAAAAGGTGCTTTTGTGGCTAGAGTGCGCAGGAAAGCAGAGAGGGCCAAATTGTCTGGAACATTTGAAGGGGTTCCAGGAGGCAGTGAGGACCATCATCACTTTTCCCTGCTGGCACCTTTGCTGTGGCAGCAAAAGCTGGACGTTTGTCTTTTTTCCTCTGGGGGGCGCCGAAAGTGAAAAAAGTTGCTTTTGAGGCTAGAGTGCGCAGGAAAGCAGAGAGGGCCAAATTGTCTGGGGCATTTGAAGGGGTTCCAGGAGGCAGTGAGGACCAGCATCACTTTTCCCCGCTGGCACCTTTGCTGTGGCAGCAAAAGCTGGACGTTTGTCTTTTTTCCTCTGGGGGGCGCCGAAAGTGAAAAAAGGTGCTTTTGAGGCTAGAGTGCGCAGGAAAGCAGAGAGGGCCAAATTGTCTGGGGCATTTGAAGGGGTTCCAGGAGGCAGTGAGGACCAGCATGACTTTTCCCCGCTGGCACCTTTGCTGTGGCAGCAAAAGCTGGACGTTTGTCTTTTTTGCTCCGGAGGGCGCCGAAAGTGAAAAAAGGTGCTTTTGAGGCTAGAGTGCGCAGGAAAGCAGAGAGGGCCAAATTGTCTGGGGCATTTGAAGGGGTTCCAGGAGGCAGTGAGGACCAGCATGACTTTTCCCCGCTGGCACCTTTGCTGTGGCAGCAAAAGCTGGACGTTTGTCTTTTTTCCTCCGGAGGGCGTTGAAAGTGAAAAAAGGTGCTTTTGAGGCTAGAGTGCGCAGGAAAGCAGAGAGGGCCAAATTGTGTGGGGCATTTGAAGGGGTTCCAGGAGGCAGTGAGGACCAGCATCACTTTTCCCCGCTGGCACCTTTGCTGTGGCAGCAAAAGCTGGACGTTTGTCTTTTTTCCTCCGGAGGGCGCCGAAAGTGAAAAAAGGTGCTTTTGAGGCTAGAGTGCGCAGGAAAGCAGAGAGGGCCAAATTGTCTGGGGCATTTGAAGGGGTTCCAGGAGGCAGTGAGGACCAGCATGACTTTTCCCCGCTGGCACCTTTGCTGTGGCAGCAAAAGCTGGACGTTTATTTTTTTTCTTCTGGAGGGCGCCGAAAGTGAAAAAAGGTGCTTTTGTGGCTAGAGTGCGCAGGAAAGCAGAGAGGGCCAAATTGTCTGGAACATTTGAAGGGGTTCCAGGAGGCAGTGAGGACCATCATCACTTTTCCCTGCTGGCACCTTTGCTGTGGCAGCAAAAGCTGGACGTTTGTCTTTTTTCCTCTGGGGGGCGCCGAAAGTGAAAAAAGGTGTTTTTGAGGCTAGAGTGCGCAGGAAAGCAGAGAGGGCCAAATTGTCTGGGGCATTTGAAGGGGTTCCAGGAGGCAGTGAGGACCAGCATCACTTTTCCCCGCTGGCACCTTTGCTGTGGCAGCAAAATCTGGACGTTTGTCTTTTTTCCTCTGGGGGGCGCCGAAAGTGAAAAAAAGGTGCTTTTGAGGCTAGAGTCCGCAGGAAAGCAGAGAGGGCCAAATTGTCTGGGGCATTTGAAGGGGTTCCAGGAGGCAGTGAGGACCAGCATGACTTTTCCCCGCTGGCACCTTTGCTGTGGCAGCAAAAGCTGGACGTTTGTCTTTTTTCCTCCGGAGGGCGCTGATAGTGAAAAAGGTGCTTTTGAGGCTAGAGTGCGCAGGAAAGCAGAGAGGGCCAAATTGTCTGGGGCATTTGAAGGGGTTCCAGGAGGCAGTGAGGACCAGCATCACTTTTCCCCGCTGGCACCTTTGCTGTGGCAGCAAAAGCTGGACGTTTGTCTTTTTTGCTCCAAACAGCGCTGAAAGTGAAAACCGGTATTTTTGAGGCTAGAGTGCGCAGGAAAGCAGAGAGGGCCAAATTGTCTGGGGCATTTGAAGGGGTTCCAGGAGGCAGTGAGGACCAGCATCACTTTTCCCCGCTGGCACCTTTGCTGTGGCAGCAAAAGCTGGACGTTTTTTTTTTTTTCTTCTAAGGGGCGCCGAAAGTGAAAAAAGGTGCTTTTGAGGCTAGAGTGCGCAGGAAAGCAGAGAGGGCCAAATTGTCTGGGGCATTTGAAGGGGTTCCAGGAGGCAGTGAGGACCAGCATCACTTTTCCCCGCTGGCACCTTTGCTGTGGCAGCAAAAGCTGGACGTTTGTCTTTTTTCCTCTGGGGGGCGCCGAAAGTGAAAACCGGTGTTTTTGAGGCTAGAGTGCGCAGGAAAGCAGAGAGGGCCAAATTGTGTGGGGCATTTGAAGGGGTTCCAGGAGGCAGTGAGGACCAGCATGACTTTTCCCCGCTGGCACCTTTGCTGTGGCAGCAAAAGCTGGACGTTTTTTTTTTTTCTTCTGGGGGTCGCCGAAAGTGAAAAAATGTGCTTTTGAGGCTAGAGTGCGCAGGAAAGCAGAGAGGGCCAAATTGTCTGGGGCATTTGAAGGGGTTCCAGGAGGCAGTGAGGACCAGCATCACTTTTCCCCGCTGGCACCTTTGCTGTGGCAGCAAAAGCTGGACGTTTGTCTTTTTTGCTCCGGAGGGCGCCGAAAGTGAAAAAAGGTGCTTTTGAGGCTAGAGTGCGCAGGAAAGCAGAGAGGGCCAAATTGTCTGGGGCATTTGAAGGGGTTCCAGGAGGCAGTGAGGACCAGCATGACTTTTCCCCGCTGGCACCTTTGCTGTGGCAGCAAAAGCTGGACGTTTGTCTTTTTTCCTCCGGAGGGCGCCGAAAGTGAAAAAAGTTGCTTTTGAGGCTAGAGTGCGCAGGAAAGCAGAGAGGGCCAAATTGTCTGGGGCATTTGAAGGGGTTCCAGGAGGCAGTGAGGACCAGCATCACTTTTCCCCGCTGGCACCTTTGCTGTGGCAGCAAAAGCTGGACGTTTGTCTTTTTTCCTCTGGGGGGCGCCGAAAGTGAAAAAAGGTGCTTTTGAGGCTAGAGTGCGCAGGAAAGCAGAGAGGGCCAAATTGTCTGGGGCATTTGAAGGGGTTCCAGGAGGCAGTGAGGACCAGCATGACTTTTCCCCGCTGGCACCTTTGCTGTGGCAGCAAAAGCTGGACGTTTGTCTTTTTTGCCTGGCGGGGGAGGGACGCCGGAAAGTGAAAAAAGGTGCTTTTGAGGCTAGAGTGCGCAGGAAAGCAGAGAGGGCCAAATTGTCTGGGGCATTTGAAGGGGTTCCAGGAGGCAGTGAGGACCAGCATGACTTTTCCCCGCTGGCACCTTTGCTGTGGCAGCAAAAGCTGGACGTTTGTCTTTTTTCCTCCGGAGGGCGTTGAAAGTGAAAAAAGGTGCTTTTGAGGCTAGAGTGCGCAGGAAAGCAGAGAGGGCCAAATTGTGTGGGGCATTTGAAGGGGTTCCAGGAGGCAGTGAGGACTTACTCGTGCAGCATCACTTTTCCCCGCTGGCACCTTTGCTGTGGCAGCAAAAGCTGGACGTTTGTCTTTTTTCCTCCGGAGGGCGCCGAAAGTGAAAAAAGGTGCTTTTGAGGCTAGAGTGCGCAGGAAAGCAGAGAGGGCCAAATTGTCTGGGGCATTTGAAGGGGTTCCAGGAGGCAGTGAGGACCGCTGGCACCTTTGCTGTGGCAGCAAAAGCTGGACGTTTATTTTTTTTCTTCTGGAGGGCGCCGAAAGTGAAAAAAGGTGCTTTTGTGGCTAGAGTGCGCAGGAAAGCAGAGAGGGCCAAATTGTCTGGAACATTTGAAGGGGTTCCAGGAGGCAGTGAGGACCATCATCACTTTTCCCTGCTGGCACCTTTGCTGTGGCAGCAAAAGCTGGACGTTTGTCTTTTTTCCTCTGGGGGGCGCCGAAAGTGAAAAAAGTTGCTTTTGAGGCTAGAGTGCGCAGGAAAGCAGAGAGGGCCAAATTGTCTGGGGCATTTGAAGGGGTTCCAGGAGGCAGTGAGGACCAGCATGACTTTTCCCCGCTGGCACCTTTGCTGTGGCAGCAAAAGCTGGACGTTTGTCTTTTTTCCTCTGGGGGGCGCCGAAAGTGAAAAAAGGTGCTTTTGAGGCTAGAGTGCGCAGGAAAGCAGAGAGGGCCAAATTGTCTGGGGCATTTGAAGGGGTTCCAGGAGGCAGTGAGGACCAGCATCACTTTTCCCCGCTGGCACCTTTGCTGTGGCAGCAAAAGCTGGACGTTTGTCTTTTTTCCTCTGGGGGGGCGCCGAAAGTGAAAAAAGGTGCTTTTGAGGCTAGAGTGCGCAGGAAAGCAGAGAGGGCCAAATTGTCTGGGGCATTTGAAGGGGTTCCAGGAGGCAGTGAGGACCAGCATGACTTTTCCCGCTGGCACCTTTGCTGTGGCAGCAAAAGCTGGACGTTTGTCTTTTTTCCTCCGGAGGGCGTTGAAAGTGAAAAAAGGTGCTTTGAGGCTAGAGTGCGCAGGAAAGCAGAGAGGGCCAAATTGTGTGGGGCATTTGAAGGGGTTCCAGGAGGCAGTGAGGACCAGCATCACTTTTCCCCGCTGGCACCTTTGCTGTGGCAGCAAAAGCTGGACGTTTGTCTTTTTTCCTCCGGAGGGCGCCGAAAGTGAAAAAAGGTGCTTTTGAGGCTAGAGTGCGCAGGAAAGCAGAGAGGGCCAAATTGTCTGGGGCATTTGAAGGGGTTCCAGGAGGCAGTGAGGACCAGCATGACTTTTCCCCGCTGGCACCTTTGCTGTGGCAGCAAAAGCTGGACGTTTATTTTTTTTCTTCTGGAGGGCGCCGAAAGTGAAAAAAGGTGCTTTTGTGGCTAGAGTGCGCAGGAAAGCAGAGAGGGCCAAATTGTCTGGAACATTTGAAGGGGTTCCAGGAGGCAGTGAGGACCATCATCACTTTTCCCTGCTGGCACCTTTGCTGTGGCAGCAAAAGCTGGACGTTTGTCTTTTTTCCTCTGGGGGGCGCCGAAAGTGAAAAAAGGTGCTTTTGAGGCTAGAGTGCGCAGGAAAGCAGAGAGGGCCAAATTGTCTGGGGCATTTGAAGGGGTTCCAGGAGGCAGTGAGGACCAGCATCACTTTTCCCCGCTGGCACCTTTGCTGTGGCAGCAAAATCTGGACGTTTGTCTTTTTTCCTCTGGGGGGCGCCGAAAGTGAAAAAAGGTGCTTTTGAGGCTAGAGTGCGCAGGAAAGCAGAGAGGGCCAAATTGTCTGGGGCATTTGAAGGGTTCCAGGAGGCAGTGAGGACCAGCATGACTTTTCCCCGCTGGCACCTTTGCTGTGGCAGCAAAAGCTGGACGTTTGTCTTTTTTCCTCCGGAGGGCGCTGATAGTGAAAAAAGGTGCTTTTGAGGCTAGAGTGCGCAGGAAAGCAGAGAGGGCCAAATTGTGTGGGGCATTTGAAGGGGTTCCAGGAGGCAGTGAGGACCAGCATCACTTTTCCCCGCTGGCACCTTTGCTGTGGCAGCAAAAGCTGGACGTTTGTCTTTTTTGCTCCAAACAGCGCTGAAAGTGAAAACCGGTATTTTTGAGGCTAGAGTGCGCAGGAAAGCAGAGAGGGCCAAATTGTGTGGGGCATTTGAAGGGGTTCCAGGAGGCAGTGAGGACCAGCATCACTTTTCCCCGCTGGCACCTTTGCTGTGGCAGCAAAAGCTGGACGTTTTTTTTTTTTTCTTCTAAGGGGCGCCGAAAGTGAAAAAAGGTGCTTTTGAGGCTAGAGTGCGCAGGAAAGCAGAGAGGGCCAAATTGTCTGGGGCATTTGAAGGGGTTCCAGGAGGCAGTGAGGACCAGCATCACTTTTCCCCGCTGGCACCTTTGCTGTGGCAGCAAAAGCTGGACGTTTGTCTTTTTTCCTCCGGAGGGCGCCGAAAGTGAAAAAAGGTGCTTTTGAGGCTAGAGTGCGCAGGAAAGCAGAGAGGGCCAAATTGTCTGGGGCATTTGAAGGGGTTCCAGGAGGCAGTGAGGACCAGCATGACTTTTCCCCGCTGGCACCTTTGCTGTGGCAGCAAAAGCTGGACGTTTGTCTTTTTTCCTCTGGGGGGCGCCGAAAGTGAAAAAAGGTGCTTTTGAGGCTAGAGTGCGCAGGAAAGCAGAGAGGGCCAAATTGTCTGGGGCATTTGAAGGGGTTCCAGGAGGCAGTGAGGACCAGCATGACTTTTCCCCGCTGGCACCTTTGCTGTGGCAGCAAAAGCTGGACGTTTGTCTTTTTTGCTCCGGAGGGCGCCGAAAGTGAAAAAAGGTGCTTTTGAGGCTATAGTGCGCAGGAAAGCAGAGAGGGCCAAATTGTCTGGGGCATTTGAAGGGGTTCCAGGAGGCAGTGAGGACCAGCATCACTTTTCCCGCTGGCACCTTTGCTGTGGCAGCAAAAGCTGGACGTTTGTCTTTTTTCCTCTGGGGGGCGCCGAAAGTGAAAAAAGGTGCTTTTGAGGCTAGAGTGCGCAGGAAAGCAGAGAGGGCCAAATTGTCTGGGGCATTTGAAGGGGTTCCAGGAGGCAGTGAGGACCAGCATGACTTTTCCCCGCTGGCACCTTTGCTGTGGCAGCAAAAGCTGGACGTTTGTCTTTTTTGCTCCGGAGGGCGCCGAAAGTGAAAAAAGGTGCTTTTGAGGCTAGAGTGCGCAGGAAAGCAGAGAGGGCCAAATTGTCTGGGGCATTTGAAGGGGTTCCAGGAGGCAGTGAGGACCAGCATCACTTTTCCCCGCTGGCACCTTTGCTGTGGCAGCAAAAGCTGGACGTTTGTCTTTTTTCCTCTGGGGGGCGCCGAAAGTGAAAAAAGGTGCTTTTGAGGCTAGAGTGCGCAGGAAAGCAGAGAGGGCCAAATTGTCTGGGGCATTTGAAGGGGTTCCAGGAGGCAGTGAGGACCAGCATCACTTTTCCCCGCTGGCACCTTTGCTGTGGCAGCAAAAGCTGGACGTTTGTCTTTTTTCCTCCGGAGGGCGTTGAAAGTGAAAAAAGGTGCTTTTGAGGCTAGAGTGCGCAGGAAAGCAGAGAGGGCCAAATTGTCTGGGGCATTTGAAGGGGTTCCAGGAGGCAGTGAGGACCAGCATCACTTTTCCCCGCTGGCACCTTTGCTGTGGCAGCAAAAGCTGGACGTTTGTCTTTTTTCCTCTGGGGGGCGCCGAAAGTGAAAAAAGGTGCTTTTGAGGCTAGAGTGTGCAGGAAAGTAGAGAGGGCCAAATTGTGTGGGGCATTTGAAGGGGTTCCAGGAGGCAGTGAGGACCAGCATCACTTTTCCCCGCTGGCACCTTTGCTGTGGCAGCAAAAGCTGGACGTTTGTCTTTTTTCCTCTGGGGGCGCCGAAAGTGAAAACCGGTGTTTTTGAGGCTAGAGTGCGCAGGAAAGCAGAGAGGGCCAAATTGTCTGGGGCATTTGAAGGGGTTCCAGGAGGCAGTGAGGACCAGCATGACTTTTCCCGCTGGCACCTTTGCTGTGGCAGCAAAAGCTGGACGTTTGTCTTTTTTCCTCTGGGGGGCGCCGAAAGTGAAAAAAGGTGCTTTTGAGGCTAGAGTGTGCAGGAAAGTAGAGAGGGCCAAATTGTGTGGGGCATTTGAAGGGGTTCCAGGAGGCAGTGAGGACCAGCATCACTTTTCCCCGCTGGCACCTTTGCTGTGGCAGCAAAAGCTGGACGTTTGTCTTTTTTCCTCTGGGGGCGCCGAAAGTGAAAACCGGTGTTTTTGAGGCTAGAGTGCGCAGGAAAGCAGAGAGGGCCAAATTGTCTGGGGCATTTGAAGGGGTTCCAGGAGGCAGTGAGGACCAGCATCACTTTTCCCCGCTGGCACCTTTGCTGTGGCAGCAAAAGCTGGACGTTTGTCTTTTTTCCTCTGGGGGGCGCCGAAAGTGAAAAAAGGTGCTTTTGAGGCTAGAGTGCGCAGGAAAGCAGAGAGGGCCAAATTGTCTGGGGCATTTGAAGGGGTTCCAGGAGGCAGTGAGGACCAGCATCACTTTTCCCCGCTGGCACCTTTGCTGTGGCAGCAAAAGCTGGACGTTTGTCTTTTTTCCTCTGGGGGGCGCCGAAAGTGAAAACCGGTGTTTTTGAGGCTAGAGTGCGCAGGAAAGCAGAGAGGGCCAAATTGTCTGGGGCATTTGAAGGGGTTCCAGGAGGCAGTGAGGACCAGCATCACTTTTCCCCGCTGGCACCTTTGCTGTGGCAGCAAAAGCTGGACGTTTGTCTTTTTTGCTCCAAACAGCGCTGAAAGTGAAAACCGGTATTTTTGAGGCTAGAGTGCGCAGGAAAGCAGAGAGGGCCAAATTGTGTGGGGCATTTGAAGGGGTTCCAGGAGGCAGTGAGGACCAGCATCACTTTTCCCCGCTGGCACCTTTGCTGTGGCAGCAAAAGCTGGACGTTTTTTTTTTTTCTTCTAAGGGGCGCCGAAAGTGAAAAAAGGTCCTTTTGAGGCTAGAGTGCGCAGGAAAGCAGAGAGGGCCAAATTGTCTGGGGCATTTGAAGGGGTTCCAGGAGGCAGTGAGGACCAGCATGACTTTTCCCCGCTGGCACCTTTGCTGTGGCAGCAAAAGCTGGACGTTTGTCTTTTTTCCTCTGGGGGGCGCCGAAAGTGAAAAAAGGTGCTTTTGAGGCTAGAGTCCGCAGGAAAGCAGAGAGGGCCAAATTGTCTGGGGCATTTGAAGGGGTTCCAGGAGGCAGTGAGGACCAGCATCACTTTTCCCCGCTGGCACCTTTGCTGTGGCAGCAAAAGCTGGACGTTTGTCTTTTTTGCTCCGGAGGGCGCCGAAAGTGAAAAAAGGTGCTTTTGAGGCTAGAGTGCGCAGGAAAGCAGAGAGGGCCAAATTGTGTGGGGCATTTGAAGGGGTTCCAGGAGGCAGTGAGGACCAGCATGACTTTTCCCCGCTGGCACCTTTGCTGTGGCAGCAAAAGCTGGACGTTTGTCTTTTTTGCTCCGGAGGGCGCCGAAAGTGAAAAAAGGTGCTTTTGAGGCTAGAGTGCGCAGGAAAGCAGAGAGGGCCAAATTGTCTGGGGCATTTGAAGGGGTTCCAGGAGGCAGTGAGGACCAGCATCACTTTTCCCCGCTGGCACCTTTGCTGTGGCAGCAAAAGCTGGACGTTTGTCTTTTTTCCTCTGGGGGGCGCCGAAAGTGAAAAAAGGTGCTTTTGAGGCTAGAGTGCGCAGGAAAGCAGAGAGGGCCAAATTGTCTGGGGCATTTGAAGGGGTTCCAGGAGGCAGTGAGGACCAGCATGACTTTTCCCCGCTGGCACCTTTGCTGTGGCAGCAAAAGCTGGACGTTTGTCTTTTTTGCTCCAGAGGGCGCCGAAAGTGAAAAAAGGTGCTTTTGAGGCTAGAGTGCGCAGGAAAGCAGAGAGGGCCAAATTGTGTGGGGCATTTGAAGGGGTTCCAGGAGGCAGTGAGGACCAGCATCACTTTTCCCCGCTGGCACCTTTGCTGTGGCAGCAAAAGCTGGACGTTTGTCTTTTTTCCTCTGGGGGGCGCCGAAAGTGAAAAAAGGTGCTTTTGAGGCTAGAGTGCGCAGGAAAGTAGAGAGGGCCAAATTGTCTGGGGCATTTGAAGGGGTTCCAGGAGGCAGTGAGGACCAGCATCACTTTTCCCCGCTGGCACCTTTGCTGTGGCAGCAAAAGCTGGACGTTTGTCTTTTTTCCTCCGGAGGGCGCCGAAAGTGAAAAAAGGTGCTTTTGAGGCTAGAGTGCGCAGGAAAGCAGAAAGGGCCAAATTGTGTGGGGCATTTGAAGGGGTTCCAGGAGGCAGTGAGGACCAGCATCACTTTTCCCCGCTGGCACCTTTGCTGTGGCAGCAAAAGCTGGACGTTTGTCTTTTTTCCTCCGGAGGGCGCCAAAAGTGAAAAAAGGTGCTTTTGAGGCTAGAGTGCGCAGGAAAGCAGAGAGGGCCAAATTGTCTGGGGCATTTGAAGGGGTTCCAGGAGGCAGTGAGGACCAGCATCACTTTTCCCCGCTGGCACCTTTGCTGTGGCAGCAAAAGCTGGACGTTTGTCTTTTTTGCTCCAAACAGCGCTGAAAGTGAAAAAAGGTGCTTTTGAGGCTAGAGTGCGCAGGAAAGCAGAGAGGGCCAAATTGTCTGGGGCATTTGAAGGGGTTCCAGGAGGCAGTGAGGACCAGCATCACTTTTCCCCGCTGGCACCTTTGCTGTGGCAGCAAAAGCTGGACGTTTGTCTTTTTTCCTCTGGGGGGCGCCGAAAGTGAAAAAAGGTGCTTTTGAGGCTAGAGTGCGCAGGAAAGCAGAGAGGGCCAAATTGTCTGGGGCATTTGAAGGGGTTCCAGGAGGCAGTGAGGACCAGCATGACTTTTCCCCGCTGGCACCTTTGCTGTGGCAGCAAAAGCTGGACGTTTGTCTTTTTTCCTCCGGAGGGCGCCGAAAGTGAAAAAAGGTGCTTTTGAGGCTAGAGTGCGCAGGAAAGCAGAGAGGGCCAAATTGTCTGGGGCATTTGAAGGGGTTCCAGGAGGCAGTGAGGACCAGCATCACTTTTCCCCGCTGGCACCTTTGCTGTGGCAGCAAAAGCTGGACGTTTGTCTTTTTTCCTCTGGGGGGCGCCGAAAGTGAAAACCGGTGTTTTTGAGGCTAGAGTGCGCAGGAAAGTAGAGAGGGCCAAATTGTCTGGGGCATTTGAAGGGGTTCCAGGAGGCAGTGAGGACCAGCATCACTTTTCCCCGCTGGCACCTTTGCTGTGGCAGCAAAAGCTGGACGTTTGTCTTTTTTCCTCCGGAGGGCGCCGAAAGTGAAAAAAGGTGCTTTTGAGGCTAGAGTGCGCAGGAAAGCAGAGAGGGCCAAATTGTCTGGGGCATTTGAAGGGGTTCCAGGAGGCAGTGAGGACCAGCATGACTTTTCCCCGCTGGCACCTTTGCTGTGGCAGCAAAAGCTGGACGTTTGTCTTTTTTCCTCTGGGGGGCGCCGAAAGTGAAAACCGGTGTTTTTGAGGCTAGAGTGCGCAGGAAAGCAGAGAGGGCCAAATTGTCTGGGGCATTTGAAGGGGTTCCAGGAGGCAGTGAGGACCAGCATCACTTTTCCCCGCTGGCACCTTTGCTGTGGCAGCAAAAGCTGGACGTTTGTCTTTTTTCCTCTGGGGGGCGCCGAAAGTGAAAAAAGGTGCTTTTGAGGCTAGAGTGCGCAGGAAAGCAGAGAGGGCCAAATTGTCTGGGGCATTTGAAGGGGTTCCAGGAGGCAGTGAGGACCAGCATCACTTTTCCCCGCTGGCACCTTTGCTGTGGCAGCAAAAGCTGGACGTTTGTCTTTTTTGCTCCAAACAGCGCCGAAAGCGAAAAGAGGTGCTTTTGAGGATGCAGTCCGCAGGAAAGCAGAGAGGGCCAAATTGTGTGGGGCATTTGAAGGGGTTCCAGGAGACAGTGAGGACCAGCATGACTTTTCCCCGCTGGCACCTTTGCTGTGGCAGCAAAAGCTGGACGTTTGTCTTTTTTCCTCTGGGGGGCGCCGAAAGTGAAAAAAGGTGCTTTTGAGGCTAGAGTGCGCAGGAAAGCAGAGAGGGCCAAATTGTCTGGGGCATTTGAAGGGGTTCCAGGAGGCAGTGAGGACCAGCATGACTTTTCCCCGCTGGCACCTTTGCTGTGGCAGCAAAAGCTGGACGTTTGTCTTTTTTCCTCCGGAGGGCGCCAAAAGTGAAAAAAGGTGCTTTTGAGGCTAGAGTGCGCAGGAAAGCAGAGAGGGCCAAATTGTCTGGGGCATTTGAAGGGGTTCCAGGAGGCAGTGAGGACCAGCATCACTTTTCCCCGCTGGCACCTTTGCTGTGGCAGCAAAAGCTGGACGTTTGTCTTTTTTGCTCCAAACAGCGCTGAAAGTGAAAAAAGGTGCTTTTGAGGCTAGAGTGCGCAGGAAAGCAGAGAGGGCCAAATTGTCTGGGGCATTTGAAGGGGTTCCAGGAGGCAGTGAGGACCAGCATCACTTTTCCCCGCTGGCACCTTTGCTGTGGCAGCAAAAGCTGGACGTTTGTCTTTTTTGCTCCAAACAGCGCTGAAAGTGAAAACCGGTATTTTTGAGGCTAGAGTGCGCAGGAAAGCAGAGAGGGCCAAATTGTGTGGGGCATTTGAAGGGGTTCCAGGAGGCAGTGAGGACCAGCATCACTTTTCCCCGCTGGCACCTTTGCTGTGGCAGCAAAAGCTGGACGTTTTTTTTTTTTCTTCTAAGGGGCGCCGAAAGTGAAAAAAGGTCCTTTTGAGGCTAGAGTGCGCAGGAAAGCAGAGAGGGCCAAATTGTCTGGGGCATTTGAAGGGGTTCCAGGAGGCAGTGAGGACCAGCATGACTTTTCCCCGCTGGCACCTTTGCTGTGGCAGCAAAAGCTGGACGTTTGTCTTTTTTCCTCTGGGGGGCGCCGAAAGTGAAAAAAGGTGCTTTTGAGGCTAGAGTCCGCAGGAAAGCAGAGAGGGCCAAATTGTCTGGGGCATTTGAAGGGGTTCCAGGAGGCAGTGAGGACCAGCATCACTTTTCCCCGCTGGCACCTTTGCTGTGGCAGCAAAAGCTGGACGTTTGTCTTTTTTGCTCCGGAGGGCGCCGAAAGTGAAAAAAGGTGCTTTTGAGGCTAGAGTGCGCAGGAAAGCAGAGAGGGCCAAATTGTGTGGGGCATTTGAAGGGGTTCCAGGAGGCAGTGAGGACCAGCATGACTTTTCCCCGCTGGCACCTTTGCTGTGGCAGCAAAAGCTGGACGTTTGTCTTTTTTGCTCCGGAGGGCGCCGAAAGTGAAAAAAGGTGCTTTTGAGGCTAGAGTGCGCAGGAAAGCAGAGAGGGCCAAATTGTCTGGGGCATTTGAAGGGGTTCCAGGAGGCAGTGAGGACCAGCATCACTTTTCCCCGCTGGCACCTTTGCTGTGGCAGCAAAAGCTGGACGTTTGTCTTTTTTCCTCTGGGGGGCGCCGAAAGTGAAAAAAGGTGCTTTTGAGGCTAGAGTGCGCAGGAAAGCAGAGAGGGCCAAATTGTCTGGGGCATTTGAAGGGGTTCCAGGAGGCAGTGAGGACCAGCATGACTTTTCCCCGCTGGCACCTTTGCTGTGGCAGCAAAAGCTGGACGTTTGTCTTTTTTGCTCCAGAGGGCGCCGAAAGTGAAAAAAGGTGCTTTTGAGGCTAGAGTGCGCAGGAAAGCAGAGAGGGCCAAATTGTGTGGGGCATTTGAAGGGGTTCCAGGAGGCAGTGAGGACCAGCATCACTTTTCCCCGCTGGCACCTTTGCTGTGGCAGCAAAAGCTGGACGTTTGTCTTTTTTCCTCTGGGGGGCGCCGAAAGTGAAAAAAGGTGCTTTTGAGGCTAGAGTGCGCAGGAAAGTAGAGAGGGCCAAATTGTCTGGGGCATTTGAAGGGGTTCCAGGAGGCAGTGAGGACCAGCATCACTTTTCCCCGCTGGCACCTTTGCTGTGGCAGCAAAAGCTGGACGTTTGTCTTTTTTCCTCCGGAGGGCGCCGAAAGTGAAAAAAGGTGCTTTTGAGGCTAGAGTGCGCAGGAAAGCAGAGAGGGCCAAATTGTGTGGGGCATTTGAAGGGGTTCCAGGAGGCAGTGAGGACCAGCATCACTTTTCCCCGCTGGCACCTTTGCTGTGGCAGCAAAAGCTGGACGTTTGTCTTTTTTCCTCCGGAGGGCGCCAAAAGTGAAAAAAGGTGCTTTTGAGGCTAGAGTGCGCAGGAAAGCAGAGAGGGCCAAATTGTCTGGGGCATTTGAAGGGGTTCCAGGAGGCAGTGAGGACCAGCATCACTTTTCCCCGCTGGCACCTTTGCTGTGGCAGCAAAAGCTGGACGTTTGTCTTTTTTGCTCCAAACAGCGCTGAAAGTGAAAAAAGGTGCTTTTGAGGCTAGAGTGCGCAGGAAAGCAGAGAGGGCCAAATTGTCTGGGGCATTTGAAGGGGTTCCAGGAGGCAGTGAGGACCAGCATCACTTTTCCCCGCTGGCACCTTTGCTGTGGCAGCAAAAGCTGGACGTTTGTCTTTTTTCCTCTGGGGGGCGCCGAAAGTGAAAAAAGGTGCTTTTGAGGCTAGAGTGCGCAGGAAAGCAGAGAGGGCCAAATTGTCTGGGGCATTTGAAGGGGTTCCAGGAGGCAGTGAGGACCAGCATGACTTTTCCCCGCTGGCACCTTTGCTGTGGCAGCAAAAGCTGGACGTTTGTCTTTTTTCCTCCGGAGGGCGCCGAAAGTGAAAAAAGGTGCTTTTGAGGCTAGAGTGCGCAGGAAAGCAGAGAGGGCCAAATTGTCTGGGGCATTTGAAGGGGTTCCAGGAGGCAGTGAGGACCAGCATCACTTTTCCCCGCTGGCACCTTTGCTGTGGCAGCAAAAGCTGGACGTTTGTCTTTTTTCCTCTGGGGGGCGCCGAAAGTGAAAACCGGTGTTTTTGAGGCTAGAGTGCGCAGGAAAGTAGAGAGGGCCAAATTGTCTGGGGCATTTGAAGGGGTTCCAGGAGGCAGTGAGGACCAGCATCACTTTTCCCCGCTGGCACCTTTGCTGTGGCAGCAAAAGCTGGACGTTTGTCTTTTTTCCTCCGGAGGGCGCCGAAAGTGAAAAAAGGTGCTTTTGAGGCTAGAGTGCGCAGGAAAGCAGAGAGGGCCAAATTGTCTGGGGCATTTGAAGGGGTTCCAGGAGGCAGTGAGGACCAGCATGACTTTTCCCCGCTGGCACCTTTGCTGTGGCAGCAAAAGCTGGACGTTTGTCTTTTTTCCTCTGGGGGGCGCCGAAAGTGAAAACCGGTGTTTTTGAGGCTAGAGTGCGCAGGAAAGCAGAGAGGGCCAAATTGTCTGGGGCATTTGAAGGGGTTCCAGGAGGCAGTGAGGACCAGCATCACTTTTCCCCGCTGGCACCTTTGCTGTGGCAGCAAAAGCTGGACGTTTGTCTTTTTTCCTCTGGGGGGCGCCGAAAGTGAAAAAAGGTGCTTTTGAGGCTAGAGTGCGCAGGAAAGCAGAGAGGGCCAAATTGTCTGGGGCATTTGAAGGGGTTCCAGGAGGCAGTGAGGACCAGCATCACTTTTCCCCGCTGGCACCTTTGCTGTGGCAGCAAAAGCTGGACGTTTGTCTTTTTTGCTCCAAACAGCGCCGAAAGCGAAAAGAGGTGCTTTTGAGGATGCAGTCCGCAGGAAAGCAGAGAGGGCCAAATTGTGTGGGGCATTTGAAGGGGTTCCAGGAGACAGTGAGGACCAGCATGACTTTTCCCCGCTGGCACCTTTGCTGTGGCAGCAAAAGCTGGACGTTTGTCTTTTTTCCTCTGGGGGGCGCCGAAAGTGAAAAAAGGTGCTTTTGAGGCTAGAGTGCGCAGGAAAGCAGAGAGGGCCAAATTGTCTGGGGCATTTGAAGGGGTTCCAGGAGGCAGTGAGGACCAGCATGACTTTTCCCCGCTGGCACCTTTGCTGTGGCAGCAAAAGCTGGACGTTTGTCTTTTTTCCTCCGGAGGGCGCCAAAAGTGAAAAAAGGTGCTTTTGAGGCTAGAGTGCGCAGGAAAGCAGAGAGGGCCAAATTGTCTGGGGCATTTGAAGGGGTTCCAGGAGGCAGTGAGGACCAGCATCACTTTTCCCCGCTGGCACCTTTGCTGTGGCAGCAAAAGCTGGACGTTTGTCTTTTTTGCTCCAAACAGCGCTGAAAGTGAAAAAAGGTGCTTTTGAGGCTAGAGTGCGCAGGAAAGCAGAGAGGGCCAAATTGTCTGGGGCATTTGAAGGGGTTCCAGGAGGCAGTGAGGACCAGCATCACTTTTCCCCGCTGGCACCTTTGCTGTGGCAGCAAAAGCTGGACGTTTGTCTTTTTTCCTCTGGGGGGCGCCGAAAGTGAAAAAAGGTGCTTTTGAGGCTAGAGTGCGCAGGAAAGCAGAGAGGGCCAAATTGTTTGGGGCATTTGAAGGGGTTCCAGGAGGCAGTGAGGACCAGCATGACTTTTCCCCGCTGGCACCTTTGCTGTGGCAGCAAAAGCTGGACGTTTGTCTTTTTTGCTCCGGAGGGCGCCGAAAGTGAAAAAAGGTGCTTTTGAGGCTAGAGTGCGCAGGAAAGCAGAGAGGGCCAAATTGTCTGGGGCATTTGAAGGGGTTCCAGGAGGCAGTGAGGACCAGCATGACTTTTCCCCGCTGGCACCTTTGCTGTGGCAGCAAAAGCTGGACGTTTGTCTTTTTTCCTCTGGGGGGCGCCGAAAGTGAAAAAAGGTGCTTTTGAGGCTAGAGTGCGCAGGAAAGTAGAGAGGGCCAAATTGTCTGGGGCATTTGAAGGGGTTCCAGGAGGCAGTGAGGACCAGCATCACTTTTCCCCGCTGGCACCTTTGCTGTGGCAGCAAAAGCTGGACGTTTGTCTTTTTTCCTCCGGAGGGCGCCGAAAGTGAAAAAAGGTGCTTTTGAGGCTAGAGTGCGCAGGAAAGCAGAGAGGGCCAAATTGTCTGGGGCATTTGAAGGGGTTCCAGGAGGCAGTGAGGACCAGCATGACTTTTCCCCGCTGGCACCTTTGCTGTGGCAGCAAAAGCTGGACGTTTGTCTTTTTTCCTCTGGGGGGCGCCGAAAGTGAAAACCGGTGTTTTTGAGGCTAGAGTGCGCAGGAAAGCAGAGAGGGCCAAATTGTCTGGGGCATTTGAAGGGGTTCCAGGAGGCAGTGAGGACCAGCATCACTTTTCCCCGCTGGCACCTTTGCTGTGGCAGCAAAAGCTGGACGTTTGTCTTTTTTCCTCTGGGGGGCGCCGAAAGTGAAAAAAGGTGCTTTTGAGGCTAGAGTGCGCAGGAAAGCAGAGAGGGCCAAATTGTCTGGGGCATTTGAAGGGGTTCCAGGAGGCAGTGGGGACCAGCATCACTTTTCCCCGCTGGCACCTTTGCTGTGGCAGCAAAAGCTGGACGTTTGTCTTTTTTCCTCCGGAGGGCGCCGAAAGTGAAAAAAGGTGCTTTTGAGGCTAGAGTGCGCAGGAAAGCAGAGAGGGCCAAATTGTCTGGGGCATTTGAAGGGGTTCCAGGAGGCAGTGAGGACCAGCATCACTTTTCCCCGCTGGCACCTTTGCTGTGGCAGCAAAAGCTGGACGTTTGTCTTTTTTCCTCCGGAGGGCGCCGAAAGAGAAAAAATGTGCTTTTGAGGCTAGAGTGCGCAGGAAAGCAGAGAGGGCCAAATTGTCTGGGGCATTTGAAGGGGTTCCAGGAGGCAGTGAGGACCAGCATCACTTTTCCCCGCTGGCACCTTTGCTGTGGCAGCAAAAGCTGGACGTTTGTCTTTTTTCCTCTGGGGGGCGCCGAAAGTGAAAACCGGTTTTTTTGAGGCTAGAGTGCGCAGGAAAGCAGAGAGGGCCAAATTGTCTGGGGCATTTGAAGGGGTTCCAGGAGGCAGTGAGGACCAGCATCACTTTTCCCCGCTGGCACCTTTGCTGTGGCAGCAAAAGCTGGACGTTTGTCTTTTTTCCTCTGGGGGGCGCCGAAAGTGAAAAAAGGTGCTTTTGAGGCTAGAGTGCGCAGGAAAGCAGAGAGGGCCAAATTGTCTGGGGCATTTGAAGGGGTTCCAGGAGGCAGTGAGGACCAGCATCACTTTTCCCCGCTGGCACCTTTGCTGTGGCAGCAAAAGCTGGACGTTTGTCTTTTTTCCTCTGGGGGGCGCCGAAAGTGAAAAAAGGTGCTTTTGAGGCTAGAGTGCGCAGGAAAGCAGAGAGGGCCAAATTGTCTGGGGCATTTGAAGGGGTTCCAGGAGGCAGTGAGGACCAGCATCACTTTTCCCCGCTGGCACCTTTGCTGTGGCAGCAAAAGCTGGACGTTTGTCTTTTTTCCTCCGGAGGGCGCTGATAGTGAAAAAAGGTGCTTTTGAGGCTAGAGTGCGCAGGAAAGCAGAGAGGGCCAAATTGTCTGGGGCATTTGAAGGGGTTCCAGGAGGCAGTGAGGACCAGCATCACTTTTCCCCGCTGGCACCTTTGCTGTGGCAGCAAAAGCTGGACGTTTGTCTTTTTTCCTCTGGGGGGCGCCGAAAGTGAAAAAAGGTGCTTTTGAGGCTAGAGTGCGCAAGAAAGCAGAGAGGGCCAAATTGTCTGGGGCATTTGAAGGGGTTCCAGGAGGCAGTGAGGACCAGCATGACTTTTCCCCGCTGGCACCTTTGCTGTGGCAGCAAAAGCTGGACGTTTGTCTTTTTTCCTCTGGGGGGCGCCGAAAGTGAAAACCGGTGTTTTTGAGGCTAGAGTGCGCAGGAAAGCAGAGAGGGCCAAATTGTCTGGGGCATTTGAAGGGGTTCCAGGAGGCAGTGAGGACCAGCATGACTTTTCCCCGCTGGCACCTTTGCTGTGGCAGCAAAAGCTGGACGTTTGTCTTTTTTCCTCTGGGGGGCGCCGAAAGTGAAAAAAGGTGCTTTTGAGGCTAGAGTGCGCAGGAAAGCAGAGAGGGCCAAATTGTCTGGGGCATTTGAAGGGGTTCCAGGAGGCAGTGAGGACCAGCATCACTTTTCCCCGCTGGCACCTTTGCTGTGGCAGCAAAAGCTGGACGTTTGTCTTTTTTCCTCTGGGGGGCGCCGAAAGTGAAAAAAGGTGCTTTTGAGGCTAGAGTGCGCAGGAAAGCAGAGAGGGCCAAATTGTCTGGGGCATTTGAAGGGGTTCCAGGAGGCAGTGAGGACCAGCATCACTTTTCCCCGCTGGCACCTTTGCTGTGGCAGCAAAAGCTGGACGTTTGTCTTTTTTGCTCCGGAGGGCGCCGAAAGTGAAAAAAGGTGCTTTTGAGGCTAGAGTGCGCAGGAAAGCAGAGAGGGCCAAATTGTCTGGGGCATTTGAAGGGGTTCCAGGAGGCAGTGAGGACCAGCATGACTTTTCCCCGCTGGCACCTTTGCTGTGGCAGCAAAAGCTGGACGTTTGTCTTTTTTCCTCCGGAGGGCGTTGAAAGTGAAAAAAGGTGCTTTTGAGGCTAGAGTGCGCAGGAAAGCAGAGAGGGCCAAATTGTCTGGGGCATTTGAAGGGGTTCCAGGAGGCAGTGAGGACCAGCATGACTTTTCCCCGCTGGCACCTTTGCTGTGGCAGCAAAAGCTGGACGTTTGTCTTTTTTCCTCCGGAGGGCGTTGAAAGTGAAAAAAGGTGCTTTTGAGGCTAGAGTGCGCAGGAAAGCAGAGAGGGCCAAATTGTCTGGGGCATTTGAAGGGGTTCCAGGAGGCAGTGAGGACCAGCATCACTTTTCCCCGCTGGCACCTTTGCTGTGGCAGCAAAAGCTGGACGTTTGTCTTTTTTCCTCTGGGGGGCGCCGAAAGTGAAAAAAGGTGCTTTTGAGGCTAGAGTGTGCAGGAAAGTAGAGAGGGCCAAATTGTGTGGGGCATTTGAAGGGGTTCCAGGAGGCAGTGAGGACCAGCATCACTTTTCCCCGCTGGCACCTTTGCTGTGGCAGCAAAAGCTGGACGTTTGTCTTTTTTCCTCTGGGGGGCGCCGAAAGTGAAATCCGGTGTTTTTGAGGCTAGAGTGCGCAGGAAAGCAGAGAGGGCCAAATTGTCTGGGGCATTTGAAGGGGTTCCAGGAGGCAGTGAGGACCAGCATCACTTTTCCCCGCTGGCACCTTTGCTGTGGCAGCAAAAGCTGGACGTTTGTCTTTTTTGCTCCAAACAGCGCTGAAAGTGAAAACCGGTATTTTTGAGGCTAGAGTGCGCAGGAAAGCAGAGAGGGCCAAATTGTCTGGGGCATTTGAAGGGGTTCCAGGAGGCAGTGAGGACCAGCATCACTTTTCCCCGCTGGCACCTTTGCTGTGGCAGCAAAAGCTGGACGTTTTTTTTTTTCTTCTAAGGGGCGCCGATAGTGAAAAAAGGTGCTTTTGAGGCTAGAGTGCGCAGGAAAGCAGAGAGGGCCAAATTGTGTGGGGCATTTGAAGGGGTTCCAGGAGGCAGTGAGGACCAGCATCACTTTTCCCCGCTGGCACCTTTGCTGTGGCAGCAAAAGCTGGACGTTTGTCTTTTTTCCTCTGGGGGGCGCCGAAAGTGAAAACCGGTGTTTTTGAGGCTAGAGTGCGCAGGAAAGCAGAGAGGGCCAAATTGTCTGGGGCATTTGAAGGGGTTCCAGGAGGCAGTGAGGACCAGCATGACTTTTCCCCGCTGGCACCTTTGCTGTGGCAGCAAAAGCTGGACGTTTTTTTTTTTTCTTCTGGGGGTCGCCGAAAGTGAAAAAAGGTGCTTTTGAGGCTAGAGTGCGCAGGAAAGCAGAGAGGGCCAAATTGTCTGGGGCATTTGAAGGGGTTCCAGGAGGCAGTGAGGACCAGCATCACTTTTCCCCGCTGGCACCTTTGCTGTGGCAGCAAAAGCTGGACGTTTGTCTTTTTTCCTCTGGGGGGCGCCGAAAGTGAAAAACGGTGTTTTTGAGGCTAGAGTGCGCAGGAAAGTAGAGAGGGCCAAATTGTCTGGGGCATTTGAAGGGGTTCCAGGAGGCAGTGAGGACCAGCATCACTTTTCCCCGCTGGCACCTTTGCTGTGGCAGCAAAAGCTGGACGTTTGTCTTTTTTCCTCCGGAGGGCGCCGAAAGTGAAAAAAGGTGCTTTTGAGGCTAGAGTGCGCAGGAAAGCAGAGAGGGCCAAATTGTGTGGGGCATTTGAAGGGGTTCCAGGAGGCAGTGAGGACCAGCATGACTTTTCCCCGCTGGCACCTTTGCTGTGGCAGCAAAAGCTGGACGTTTGTCTTTTTTCCTCCAGAGGGCGCCGAAAGTGAAAAAAGGTGCTTTTGAGGCTAGAGTGCGCAGGAAAGCAGAGAGGGCCAAATTGTCTGGGGCATTTGAAGGGGTTCCAGGAGGCAGTGAGGACCAGCATCACTTTTCCCCGCTGGCACCTTTGCTGTGGCAGCAAAAGCTGGACGTTTGTCTTTTTTCCTCTGGGGGGCGCCGAAAGTGAAAACCGGTGTTTTTGAGGCTAGAGTGCGCAGGAAAGCAGAGAGGGCCAAATTGTCTGGGGCATTTGAAGGGGTTCCAGGAGGCAGTGAGGACCAGCATGACTTTTCCCCGCTGGCACCTTTGCTGTGGCAGCAAAAGCTGGACGTTTGTCTTTTTTGCTCTGGGGGGCGCCGAAAGTGAAAAAAGGTGCTTTTGAGGCTAGAGTGCGCAGGAAAGCAGAGAGGGCCAAATTGTCTGGGGCATTTGAAGGGGTTCCAGGAGGCAGTGAGGACCAGCATCACTTTTCCCCGCTGGCACCTTTGCTGTGGCAGCAAAAGCTGGACGTTTGTCTTTTTTCCTCCGGAGGGCGCCGAAAGTGAAAAAAGGTGCTTTTGAGGCTAGAGTGCGCAGGAAAGCAGAGAGGGCCAAATTGTGTGGGGCATTTGAAGGGGTTCCAGGAGGCAGTGAGGACCAGCATGACTTTTCCCCGCTGGCACCTTTGCTGTGGCAGCAAAAGCTGGACGTTTGTCTTTTTTCCTCTGGGGGGCGCCGAAAGTGAAAAAAGGTGCTTTTGAGGCTAGAGTGCGCAGGAAAGCAGAGAGGGCCAAATTGTCTGGGGCATTTGAAGGGGTTCCAGGAGGCAGTGAGGACCAGCATGACTTTTCCCCGCTGGCACCTTTGCTGTGGCAGCAAAAGCTGGACGTTTGTCTTTTTTCCTCTGGGGGGCGCCGAAAGTGAAAAAAGGTGCTTTTGAGGCTAGAGTGCGCAGGAAAGCAGAGAGGGCCAAATTGTCTGGGGCATTTGAAGGGGTTCCAGGAGGCAGTGAGGACCAGCATCACTTTTCCCCGCTGGCACCTTTGCTGTGGCAGCAAAAGCTGGACGTTTGTCTTTTTTCCTCTGGGGGGCGCCGAAAGTGAAAACCGGTGTTTTTGATGCTAGAGTGCGCAGGAAAGCAGAGAGGGCCAAATTGTCTGGGGCATTTGAAGGGGTTCCAGGAGGCAGTGAGGACCAGCATCACTTTTCCCCGCTGGCACCTTTGCTGTGGCAGCAAAAGCTGGACGTTTGTCTTTTTTGCTCCGGAGGGCGCCGAAAGTGAAAAAAGGTGCTTTTGAGGCTATAGTGCGCAGGAAAGCAGAGAGGGCCAAATTGTCTGGGGCATTTGAAGGGGTTCCAGGAGGCAGTGAGGACCAGCATCACTTTTCCCCGCTGGCACCTTTGCTGTGGCAGCAAAAGCTGGACGTTTGTCTTTTTTCCTCTGGGGGGCGCCGAAAGTGAAAAAAGGTGCTTTTGAGGCTAGAGTGCGCAGGAAAGCAGAGAGGGCCAAATTGTCTGGGGCATTTGAAGGGGTTCCAGGAGGCAGTGAGGACCAGCATGACTTTTCCCCGCTGGCACCTTTGCTGTGGCAGCAAAAGCTGGACGTTTGTATTTTTTCCTCCGGAGGGCGCCGAAAGTGAAAAAAGGTGCTTTTGAGGCTAGAGTGCGCAGGAAAGCAGAGAGGGCCAAATTGTCTGGGGCATTTGAAGGGGTTCCAGGAGGCAGTGAGGACCAGCATGACTTTTCCCCGCTGGCACCTTTGCTGTGGCAGCAAAAGCTGGACGTTTGTCTTTTTTCCTCTGGGGGGCGCCGAAAGTGAAAAAAGGTGCTTTTGAGGCTAGAGTGCGCAGGAAAGCAGAGAGGGCCAAATTGTCTGGGGCATTTGAAGGGGTTCCAGGAGGCAGTGAGGACCAGCATGACTTTTCCCCGCTGGCACCTTTGCTGTGGCAGCAAAAGCTGGACGTTTGTCTTTTTTCCTCCGGAGGGCGTTGAAAGTGAAAAAAGGTGCTTTTGAGGCTAGAGTGCGCAGGAAAGCAGAGAGGGCCAAATTGTCTGGGGCATTTGAAGGGGTTCCAGGAGGCAGTGAGGACCAGCATCACTTTTCCCCGCTGGCACCTTTGCTGTGGCAGCAAAAGCTGGACGTTTGTCTTTTTTCCTCTGGGGGGCGCCGAAAGTGAAAAAAGGTGCTTTTGAGGCTAGAGTGTGCAGGAAAGTAGAGAGGGCCAAATTGTGTGGGGCATTTGAAGGGGTTCCAGGAGGCAGTGAGGACCAGCATCACTTTTCCCCGCTGGCACCTTTGCTGTGGCAGCAAAAGCTGGACGTTTGTCTTTTTTCCTCTGGGGGGCGCCGAAAGTGAAAACCGGTGTTTTTGAGGCTAGAGTGCGCAGGAAAGCAGAGAGGGCCAAATTGTGTGGGGCATTTGAAGGGGTTCCAGGAGGCAGTGAGGACCAGCATCACTTTTCCCCGCTGGCACCTTTGCTGTGGCAGCAAAAGCTGGACGTTTGTCTTTTTTCCTCTGGGGGGCGCCGAAAGTGAAAAAAGGTGCTTTTGAGGCTAGAGTGCGCAGGAAAGCAGAGAGGGCCAAATTGTGTGGGGCATTTGAAGGGGTTCCAGGAGGCAGTGAGGACCAGCATCACTTTTCCCCGCTGGCACCTTTGCTGTGGCAGCAAAAGCTGGACGTTTGTCTTTTTTCCTCTGGGGGGCGCCGAAAGTGAAAACCGGTGTTTTTGAGGCTAGAGTGCGCAGGAAAGCAGAGAGGGCCAAATTGTCTGGGGCATTTGAAGGGGTTCCAGGAGGCAGTGAGGACCAGCATGACTTTTCCCCGCTGGCACCTTTGCTGTGGCAGCAAAAGCTGGACGTTTGTCTTTTTTGCTCCAAACAGCGCTGAAAGTGAAAACCGGTATTTTTGAGGCTAGAGTGCGCAGGAAAGCAGAGAGGGCCAAATTGTGTGGGGCATTTGAAGGGGTTCCAGGAGGCAGTGAGGACCAGCATCACTTTTCCCCGCTGGCACCTTTGCTGTGGCAGCAAAAGCTGGACGTTTGTCTTTTTTCCTCTGGGGGGCGCCGAAAGTGAAAACCGGTGTTTTTGAGGCTAGAGTGCGCAGGAAAGCAGAGAGGGCCAAATTGTCTGGGGCATTTGAAGGGGTTCCAGGAGGCAGTGAGGACCAGCATGACTTTTCCCCGCTGGCACCTTTGCTGTGGCAGCAAAAGCTGGACGTTTTTTTTTTTTCTTCTCGGGGTCGCCGAAAGTGAAAAAAGGTGCTTTTGAGGCTAGAGTGCGCAGGAAAGCAGAGAGGGCCAAATTGTCTGGGGCATTTGAAGGGGTTCCAGGAGGCAGTGAGGACCAGCATGACTTTTCCCCGCTGGCACCTTTGCTGTGGCAGCAAAAGCTGGACGTTTGTCTTTTTTCCTCCGGAGGGCGCCGAAAGTGAAAAAAGGTGCTTTTGAGGCTAGAGTGCGCAGGAAAGCAGAGAGGGCCAAATTGTGTGGGGCATTTGAAGGGGTTCCAGGAGGCAGTGAGGACCGGCATGACTTTTCCCCGCTGGCACCTTTGCTGTGGCAGCAAAAGCTGGACGTTTGTCTTTTTTCCTCTGGGGGGCGCCGAAAGTGAAAAAAGGTGCTTTTGAGGCTAGAGTGCGCAGGAAAGCAGAGAGGGCCAAATTGTCTGGGGCATTTGAAGGGGTTCCAGGAGGCAGTGAGGACCAGCATCACTTTTCCCCGCTGGCACCTTTGCTGTGGCAGCAAAAGCTGGACGTTTGTCTTTTTTCCTCTGGGGGGCGCCGAAAGTGAAAACCGGTGTTTTTGAGGCTAGAGTGCGCAGGAAAGCAGAGAGGGCCAAATTGTCTGGGGCATTTGAAGGGGTTCCAGGAGGCAGTGAGGACCAGCATCACTTTTCCCCGCTGGCACCTTTGCTGTGGCAGCAAAAGCTGGACGTTTGTCTTTTTTGCTCCGGAGGGCGCCGAAAGTGAAAAAAGGTGCTTTTGAGGCTATAGTGCGCAGGAAAGCAGAGAGGGCCAAATTGTCTGGGGCATTTGAAGGGGTTCCAGGAGGCAGTGAGGACCAGCATCACTTTTCCCCGCTGGCACCTTTGCTGTGGCAGCAAAAGCTGGACGTTTGTCTTTTTTCCTCTGGGGGGCGCCGAAAGTGAAAACCGGTGTTTTTGAGGCTAGAGTGCGCAGGAAAGCAGAGAGGGCCAAATTGTGTGGGGCATTTGAAGGGGTTCCAGGAGGCAGTGAGGACCAGCATGACTTTTCCCCGCTGGCACCTTTGCTGTGGCAGCAAAAGCTGGACGTTTTTTTTTTTTCTTCTCGGGGTCGCCGAAAGTGAAAAAAGGTGCTTTTGAGGCTAGAGTGCGCAGGAAAGCAGAGAGGGCCAAATTGTCTGGGGCATTTGAAGGGGTTCCAGGAGGCAGTGAGGACCAGCATCACTTTTCCCCGCTGGCACCTTTGCTGTGGCAGCAAAAGCTGGACGTTTGTCTTTTTTCCTCCGGAGGGCGCCGAAAGTGAAAAAAGGTGCTTTTGAGGCTAGAGTGCGCAGGAAAGCAGAGAGGGCCAAATTGTGTGGGGCATTTGAAGGGGTTCCAGGAGGCAGTGAGGACCGGCATGACTTTTCCCCGCTGGCACCTTTGCTGTGGCAGCAAAAGCTGGACGTTTGTCTTTTTTCCTCTGGGGGGCGCCGAAAGTGAAAAAAGGTGCTTTTGAGGCTAGAGTGCGCAGGAAAGCAGAGAGGGCCAAATTGTCTGGGGCATTTGAAGGGGTTCCAGGAGGCAGTGAGGACCAGCATCACTTTTCCCCGCTGGCACCTTTGCTGTGGCAGCAAAAGCTGGACGTTTGTCTTTTTTCCTCTGGGGGGCGCCGAAAGTGAAAACCGGTGTTTTTGAGGCTAGAGTGCGCAGGAAAGCAGAGAGGGCCAAATTGTCTGGGGCATTTGAAGGGGTTCCAGGAGGCAGTGAGGACCAGCATCACTTTTCCCCGCTGGCACCTTTGCTGTGGCAGCAAAAGCTGGACGTTTGTCTTTTTTGCTCCGGAGGGCGCCGAAAGTGAAAAAAGGTGCTTTTGAGGCTATAGTGCGCAGGAAAGCAGAGAGGGCCAAATTGTCTGGGGCATTTGAAGGGGTTCCAGGAGGCAGTGAGGACCAGCATGACTTTTCCCCGCTGGCACCTTTGCTGTGGCAGCAAAAGCTGGACGTTTGTCTTTTTTCCTCTGGGGGGCGCCGAAAGTGAAAAAAGGTGCTTTTGAGGCTAGAGTGCGCAGGAAAGCAGAGAGGGCCAAATTGTCTGGGGCATTTGAAGGGGTTCCAGGAGGCAGTGAGGACCAGCATGACTTTTCCCCGCTGGCACCTTTGCTGTGGCAGCAAAAGCTGGACGTTTGTCTTTTTTGCTCCGGAGGGCGCCGAAAGTGAAAAAAGGTGCTTTTGAGGCTAGAGTGCGCAGGAAAGCAGAGAGGGCCAAATTGTCTGGGGCATTTGAAGGGGTTCCAGGAGGCAGTGAGGACCAGCATGACTTTTCCCCGCTGGCACCTTTGCTGTGGCAGCAAAAGCTGGACGTTTGTCTTTTTTCCTCTGGGGGGCGCCGAAAGTGAAAAAAGGTGCTTTTGAGGCTAGAGTGCGCAGGAAAGCAGAGAGGGCCAAATTGTCTGGGGCATTTGAAGGGGTTCCAGGAGGCAGTGAGGACCAGCATGACTTTTCCCCGCTGGCACCTTTGCTGTGGCAGCAAAAGCTGGACGTTTGTCTTTTTTCCTCCGGAGGGCGTTGAAAGTGAAAAAAGGTGCTTTTGAGGCTAGAGTGCGCAGGAAAGCAGAGAGGGCCAAATTGTCTGGGGCATTTGAAGGGGTTCCAGGAGGCAGTGAGGACCAGCATGACTTTTCCCCGCTGGCACCTTTGCTGTGGCAGCAAAAGCTGGACGTTTGTCTTTTTTCCTCTGGGGGGCGCCGAAAGTGAAAAAAGGTGCTTTTGAGGCTAGAGTGTGCAGGAAAGTAGAGAGGGCCAAATTGTGTGGGGCATTTGAAGGGGTTCCAGGAGGCAGTGAGGACCAGCATCACTTTTCCCCGCTGGCACCTTTGCTGTGGCAGCAAAAGCTGGACGTTTGTCTTTTTTCCTCTGGGGGCGCCGAAAGTGAAAACCGGTGTTTTTGAGGCTAGAGTGCGCAGGAAAGCAGAGAGGGCCAAATTGTGTGGGGCATTTGAAGGGGTTCCAGGAGGCAGTGAGGACCAGCATCACTTTTCCCCGCTGGCACCTTTGCTGTGGCAGCAAAAGCTGGACGTTTGTCTTTTTTCCTCTGGGGGGCGCCGAAAGTGAAAAAAGGTGCTTTTGAGGCTAGAGTGCGCAGGAAAGCAGAGAGGGCCAAATTGTCTGGGGCATTTGAAGGGGTTCCAGGAGGCAGTGAGGACCAGCATCACTTTTCCCCGCTGGCACCTTTGCTGTGGCAGCAAAAGCTGGACGTTTGTCTTTTTTCCTCTGGGGGGCGCCGAAAGTGAAAACCGGTGTTTTTGAGGCTAGAGTGCGCAGGAAAGCAGAGAGGGCCAAATTGTCTGGGGCATTTGAAGGGGTTCCAGGAGGCAGTGAGGACCAGCATCACTTTTCCCCGCTGGCACCTTTGCTGTGGCAGCAAAAGCTGGACGTTTGTCTTTTTTGCTCCAAACAGCGCTGAAAGTGAAAACCGGTATTTTTGAGGCTAGAGTGCGCAGGAAAGCAGAGAGGGCCAAATTGTGTGGGGCATTTGAAGGGGTTCCAGGAGGCAGTGAGGACCAGCATCACTTTTCCCCGCTGGCACCTTTGCTGTGGCAGCAAAAGCTGGACGTTTTTTTTTTTTCTTCTAAGGGGCGCCGAAAGTGAAAAAAGGTGCTTTTGAGGCTAGAGTGCGCAGGAAAGCAGAGAGGGCCAAATTGTCTGGGGCATTTGAAGGGGTTCCAGGAGGCAGTGAGGACCAGCATCACTTTTCCCCGCTGGCACCTTTGCTGTGGCAGCAAAAGCTGGACGTTTGTCTTTTTTCCTCTGGGGGGCGCCGAAAGTGAAAACCGGTGTTTTTGAGGCTAGAGTGCGCAGGAAAGTAGAGAGGGCCAAATTGTCTGGGGCATTTGAAGGGGTTCCAGGAGGCAGTGAGGACCAGCATCACTTTTCCCCGCTGGCACCTTTGCTGTGGCAGCAAAAGCTGGACGTTTGTCTTTTTTCCTCCGGAGGGCGCCGAAAGTGAAAAAAGGTGCTTTTGAGGCTAGAGTGCGCAGGAAAGCAGAGAGGGCCAAATTGTCTGGGGCATTTGAAGGGGTTCCAGGAGGCAGTGAGGACCAGCATGACTTTTCCCCGCTGGCACCTTTGCTGTGGCAGCAAAAGCTGGACGTTTGTCTTTTTTCCTCCAGAGGGCGCCGAAAGTGAAAAAAGGTGCTTTTGAGGCTAGAGTGCGCAGGAAAGCAGAGAGGGCCAAATTGTCTGGGGCATTTGAAGGGGTTCCAGGAGGCAGTGAGGACCAGCATCACTTTTCCCCGCTGGCACCTTTGCTGTGGCAGCAAAAGCTGGACGTTTGTCTTTTTTCCTCTGGGGGGCGCCGAAAGTGAAAACCGGTGTTTTTGAGGCTAGAGTGCGCAGGAAAGCAGAGAGGGCCAAATTGTCTGGGGCATTTGAAGGGGTTCCAGGAGGCAGTGAGGACCAGCATCACTTTTCCCCGCTGGCACCTTTGCTGTGGCAGCAAAAGCTGGACGTTTGTCTTTTTTGCTCCGGAGGGCGCCGAAAGTGAAAAAAGGTGCTTTTGAGGCTAGAGTGCGCAGGAAAGCAGAGAGGGCCAAATTGTCTGGGGCATTTGAAGGGGTTCCAGGAGGCAGTGAGGACCAGCATCACTTTTCCCCGCTGGCACCTTTGCTGTGGCAGCAAAAGCTGGACGTTTGTCTTTTTTCCTCCGGAGGGCGCCGAAAGTGAAAAAAGGTGCTTTTGAGGCTAGAGTGCGCAGGAAAGCAGAGAGGGCCAAATTGTCTGGGGCATTTGAAGGGGTTCCAGGAGGCAGTGAGGACCAGCATCACTTTTCCCCGCTGGCACCTTTACTGTGGCAGCAAAAGCTGGACGTTTGTCTTTTTTCCTCCGGAGGGCGCCGAAAGTGAAAAAAGGTGCTTTTGAGGCTAGAGTGCGCAGGAAAGCAGAGAGGGCCAAATTGTCTGGGGCATTTGAAGGGGTTCCAGGAGGCAGTGAGGACCAGCATGACTTTTCCCCGCTGGCACCTTTGCTGTGGCAGCAAAAGCTGGACGTTTGTCTTTTTTGCTCCGGAGGGCGCCGAAAGTGAAAAAAGGTGCTTTTGAGGCTAGAGTGCGCAGGAAAGCAGAGAGGGCCAAATTGTCTGGGGCATTTGAAGGGGTTCCAGGAGGCAGTGAGGACCAGCATGACTTTTCCCCGCTGGCACCTTTGCTGTGGCAGCAAAAGCTGGACGTTTGTCTTTTTTCCTCCGGAGGGCGTTGAAAGTGAAAAAAGGTGCTTTTGAGGCTAGAGTGCGCAGGAAAGCAGAGAGGGCCAAATTGTGTGGGGCATTTGAAGGGGTTCCAGGAGGCAGTGAGGACCAGCATGACTTTTCCCCGCTGGCACCTTTGCTGTGGCAGCAAAAGCTGGACGTTTGTCTTTTTTCCTCCGGAGGGCGCCGAAAGTGAAAAAAGGTGCTTTTGAGGCTAGAGTGCGCAGGAAAGCAGAGAGGGCCAAATTGTCTGGGGCATTTGAAGGGGTTCCAGGAGGCAGTGAGGACCAGCATGACTTTTCCCCGCTGGCACCTTTGCTGTGGCAGCAAAAGCTGGACGTTTATTTTTTTTCTTCTGGAGGGCGCCGAAAGTGAAAACAGGTGTTTTTGAGGCTAGAGTGCGCAGGAAAGCAGAGAGGGCCAAATTGTCTGGAACATTTGAAGGGGTTCCAGGAGGCAGTGAGGACCATCATCACTTTTCCCTGCTGGCACCTTTGCTGTGGCAGCAAAAGCTGGACGTTTGTCTTTTTTCCTCTGGGGGGCGCCGAAAGTGAAAAAAGGTGCTTTTGAGGCTAGAGTGCGCAGGAAAGCAGAGAGGGCCAAATTGTCTGGGGCATTTGAAGGGGTTCCAGGAGGCAGTGAGGACCAGCATCACTTTTCCCCGCTGGCACCTTTGCTGTGGCAGCAAAATCTGGACGTTTGTCTTTTTTCCTCTGGGGGGCGCCGAAAGTGAAAAAAGGTGCTTTTGAGGCTAGAGTGCGCAGGAAAGCAGAGAGGGCCAAATTGTCTGGGGCATTTGAAGGGGTTCCAGGAGGCAGTGAGGACCAGCATGACTTTTCCCCGCTGGCACCTTTGCTGTGGCAGCAAAAGCTGGACGTTTGTCTTTTTTCCTCCGGAGGGCGCTGATAGTGAAAAAAGGTGCTTTTGAGGCTAGAGTGCGCAGGAAAGCAGAGAGGGCCAAATTGTGTGGGGCATTTGAAGGGGTTCCAGGAGGCAGTGAGGACCAGCATCACTTTTCCCCGCTGGCACCTTTGCTGTGGCAGCAAAAGCTGGACGTTTGTCTTTTTTGCTCCAAACAGCGCTGAAAGTGAAAACCGGTATTTTTGAGGCTAGAGTGCGCAGGAAAGCAGAGAGGGCCAAATTGTGTGGGGCATTTGAAGGGGTTCCAGGAGGCAGTGAGGACCAGCATGACTTTTCCCCGCTGGCACCTTTGCTGTGGCAGCAAAAGCTGGACGTTTTTTTTTTTTCTTCTAAGGGCGCCGAAAGTGAAAAAAGGTGCTTTTGAGGCTAGAGTGCGCAGGAAAGCAGAGAGGGCCAAATTGTCTGGGGCATTTGAAGGGGTTCCAGGAGGCAGTGAGGACCAGCATCACTTTTCCCCGCTGGCACCTTTGCTGTGGCAGCAAAAGCTGGACGTTTGTCTTTTTTCCTCTGGGGGGCGCCGAAAGTGAAAACCGGTGTTTTTGAGGCTAGAGTGCGCAGGAAAGCAGAGAGGGCCAAATTGTCTGGGGCATTTGAAGGGGTTCCAGGAGGCAGTGAGGACCAGGATGACTTTTCCCCGCTGGCACCTTTGCTGTGGCAGCAAAAGCTGGACGTTTGTCTTTTTTCCTCCGGAGGGCGCCGAAAGTGAAAAAAGGTGCTTTTGAGGCTAGAGTGCGCAGGAAAGCAGAGAGGGCCAAATTGTCTGGGGCATTTGAAGGGGTTCCAGGAGGCAGTGAGGACCAGCATCACTTTTCCCCGCTGGCACCTTTGCTGTGGCAGCAAAAGCTGGACGTTTGTCTTTTTTCCTCTGGGGGGCGCCGAAAGTGAAAAACGGTGTTTTTGAGGCTAGAGTGCGCAGGAAAGTAGAGAGGGCCAAATTGTCTGGGGCATTTGAAGGGGTTCCAGGAGGCAGTGAGGACCAGCATCACTTTTCCCCGCTGGCACCTTTGCTGTGGCAGCAAAAGCTGGACGTTTGTCTTTTTTCCTCCGGAGGGCGCCGAAAGTGAAAAAAGGTGCTTTTGAGGCTAGAGTCCGCAGGAAAGCAGAGAGGGCCAAATTGTCTGGGGCATTTGAAGGGGTTCCAGGAGGCAGTGAGGACCAGCATGACTTTTCCCCGCTGGCACCTTTGCTGTGGCAGCAAAAGCTGGACGTTTGTCTTTTTTGCTCCGGAGGGCGCCGAAAGTGAAAAAAGGTGCTTTTGAGGCTAGAGTGCGCAGGAAAGCAGAGAGGGCCAAATTGTCTGGGGCATTTGAAGGGGTTCCAGGAGGCAGTGAGGACCAGCATCACTTTTCCCCGCTGGCACCTTTGCTGTGGCAGCAAAAGCTGGACGTTTGTCTTTTTTCCTCTGGGGGGCGCCGAAAGTGAAAAAAGGTGCTTTTGAGGCTAGAGTGCGCAGGAAAGCAGAGAGGGCCAAATTGTCTGGGGCATTTGAAGGGGTTCCAGGAGGCAGTGAGGACCAGCATCACTTTTCCCCGCTGGCACCTTTGCTGTGGCAGCAAAAGCTGGACGTTTGTCTTTTTTCCTCTGGGGGGCGCCGAAAGTGAAAAAAGGTGCTTTTGAGGCTAGAGTGCGCAGGAAAGCAGAGAGGGCCAAATTGTCTGGGGCATTTGAAGGGGTTCCAGGAGGCAGTGAGGACCAGCATGACTTTTCCCCGCTGGCACCTTTGCTGTGGCAGCAAAAGCTGGACGTTTGTCTTTTTTCCTCCGGAGGGCGCCGAAAGTGAAAAAAGGTGCTTTTGAGGCTAGAGTGCGCAGGAAAGCAGAGAGGGCCAAATTGTCTGGGGCATTTGAAGGGGTTCCAGGAGGCAGTGAGGACCAGCATCACTTTTCCCCGCTGGCACCTTTGCTGTGGCAGCAAAAGCTGGACGTTTGTCTTTTTTGCTCCGGAGGGCGCCGAAAGTGAAAAAAGGTGCTTTTGAGGCTAGAGTGCGCAGGAAAGCAGAGAGGGCCAAATTGTGTGGGGCATTTGAAGGGGTTCCAGGAGGCAGTGAGGACCAGCATGACTTTTCCCCGCTGGCACCTTTGCTGTGGCAGCAAAAGCTGGACGTTTGTCTTTTTTCCTCTGGGGGGCGCCGAAAGTGAAAAAAGGTGCTTTTGAGGCTAGAGTGCGCAGGAAAGCAGAGAGGGCCAAATTGTCTGGGGCATTTGAAGGGGTTCCAGGAGGCAGTGAGGACCAGCATCACTTTTCCCCGCTGGCACCTTTGCTGTGGCAGCAAAAGCTGGACGTTTGTCTTTTTTCCTCTGGGGGGCGCCGAAAGTGAAAAAAGGTGCTTTTGAGGCTAGAGTGCGCAGGAAAGCAGAGAGGGCCAAATTGTCTGGGGCATTTGAAGGGGTTCCAGGAGGCAGTGAGGACCAGCATGACTTTTCCCCGCTGGCACCTTTGCTGTGGCAGCAAAAGCTGGACGTTTGTCTTTTTTGCTCCGGAGGGCGCCGAAAGTGAAAAAAGGTGCTTTTGAGGCTAGAGTGCGCAGGAAAGCAGAGAGGGCCAAATTGTCTGGGGCATTTGAAGGGGTTCCAGGAGGCAGTGAGGACCAGCATCACTTTTCCCCGCTGGCACCTTTGCTGTGGCAGCAAAAGCTGGACGTTTGTCTTTTTTCCTCTGGAGGGCGTTGAAAGTGAAAAAAGGTGCTTTTGAGGCTAGAGTGCGCAGGAAAGCAGAGAGGGCCAAATTGTCTGGGGCATTTGAAGGGGTTCCAGGAGGCAGTGAGGACCAGCATGACTTTTCCCCGCTGGCATCTTTGCTGTGGCAGCAAAAGCTGGACGTTTGTCTTTTTTCCTCCGGAGGGCGTTGAAAGTGAAAAAAGGTGCTTTTGAGGCTAGAGTGCGCAGGAAAGCAGAGAGGGCCAAATTGTCTGGGGCATTTGAAGGGGTTCCAGGAGGCAGTGAGGACCAGCATCACTTTTCCCCGCTGGCACCTTTGCTGTGGCAGCAAAAGCTGGACGTTTGTCTTTTTTCCTCTGGGGGGCGCCGAAAGTGAAAAACGGTGTTTTTGAGGCTAGAGTGCGCAGGAAAGTAGAGAGGGCCAAATTGTCTGGGGCATTTGAAGGGGTTCCAGGAGGCAGTGAGGACCAGCATCACTTTTCCCCGCTGGCACCTTTGCTGTGGCAGCAAAAGCTGGACGTTTGTCTTTTTTGCTCTGGAGGGCGCCGAAAGTGAAAAAAGGTGCTTTTGAGGCTAGAGTGCGCAGGAAAGCAGAGAGGGCCAAATTGTCTGGGGCATTTGAAGGGGTTCCAGGAGGCAGTGAGGACCAGCATCACTTTTCCCCGCTGGCACCTTTGCTGTGGCAGCAAAAGCTGGACGTTTGTCTTTTTTCCTCTGGGGGGCGCCGAAAGTGAAAAAAGGTGCTTTTGAGGCTAGAGTGCGCAGGAAAGCAGAGAGGGCCAAATTGTCTGGGGCATTTGAAGGGGTTCCAGGAGGCAGTGAGGACCAGCATGACTTTTCCCCGCTGGCACCTTTGCTGTGGCAGCAAAAGCTGGACGTTTGTCTTTTTTGCTCCGGAGGGCGCCGAAAGTGAAAAAAGGTGCTTTTGAGGCTAGAGTGCGCAGGAAAGCAGAGAGGGCCAAATTGTCTGGGGCATTTGAAGGGGTTCCAGGAGGCAGTGAGGACCAGCATCACTTTTCCCCGCTGGCACCTTTGCTGTGGCAGCAAAAGCTGGACGTTTGTCTTTTTTCCTCCGGAGGGCGCCGAAAGTGAAAAAAGGTGCTTTTGAGGCTAGAGTGCGCAGGAAAGCAGAGAGGGCCAAATTGTGTGGGGCATTTGAAGGGGTTCCAGGAGGCAGTGAGGACCAGCATGACTTTTCCCCGCTGGCACCTTTGCTGTGGCAGCAAAAGCTGGACGTTTGTCTTTTTTCCTCTGGGGGGCGCCGAAAGTGAAAAAAGGTGCTTTTGAGGCTAGAGTGCGCAGGAAAGCAGAGAGGGCCAAATTGTCTGGGGCATTTGAAGGGGTTCCAGGAGGCAGTGAGGACCAGCATCACTTTTCCCCGCTGGCACCTTTGCTGTGGCAGCAAAAGCTGGACGTTTTTCTTTTTTCCTCTGGGGGGCGCCGAAAGTGAAAACCGGTGTTTTTGAGGCTAGAGTGCGCAGGAAAGCAGAGAGGGCCAAATTGTGTGGGGCATTTGAAGGGGTTCCAGGAGGCAGTGAGGACCAGCATGACTTTTCCCCGCTGGCACCTTTGCTGTGGCAGCAAAAGCTGGACGTTTGTCTTTTTTGCTCCGGAGGGCGCCGAAAGTGAAAAAAGGTGCTTTTGAGGCTAGAGTGCGCAGGAAAGCAGAGAGGGCCAAATTGTCTGGGGCATTTGAAGGGGTTCCAGGAGGCAGTGAGGACCAGCATCACTTTTCCCCGCTGGCACCTTTGCTGTGGCAGCAAAAGCTGGACGTTTGTCTTTTTTCCTCCGGAGGGCGTTGAAAGTGAAAAAAGGTGCTTTTGAGGCTAGAGTGCGCAGGAAAGCAGAGAGGGCCAAATTGTCTGGGGCATTTGAAGGGGTTCCAGGAGGCAGTGAGGACCAGCATGACTTTTCCCCGCTGGCACCTTTGCTGTGGCAGCAAAAGCTGGACGTTTGTCTTTTTTCCTCCGGAGGGCGTTGAAAGTGAAAAAAGGTGCTTTTGAGGCTAGAGTGCGCAGGAAAGCAGAGAGGGCCAAATTGTCTGGGGCATTTGAAGGGGTTCCAGGAGGCAGTGAGGACCAGCATCACTTTTCCCCGCTGGCACCTTTGCTGTGGCAGCAAAAGCTGGACGTTTGTCTTTTTTCCTCTGGGGGCGCCGAAAGTGAAAACCAGTGTTTTTGAGGCTAGAGTGCGCAGGAAAGCAGAGAGGGCCAAATTGTGTGGGGCATTTGAAGGGGTTCCAGGAGGCAGTGAGGACCAGCATCACTTTTCCCCGCTGGCACCTTTGCTGTGGCAGCAAAAGCTGGACGTTTGTCTTTTTTCCTCTGGGGGGCGCCGAAAGTGAAAAAAGGTGCTTTTGAGGCTAGAGTGCGCAGGAAAGCAGAGAGGGCCAAATTGTCTGGGGCATTTGAAGGGGTTCCAGGAGGCAGTGAGGACCAGCATGACTTTTCCCCGCTGGCACCTTTGCTGTGGCAGCAAAAGCTGGACGTTTGTCTTTTTTCCTCTGGGGGGCGCCGAAAGTGAAAACCGGTGTTTTTGAGGCTAGAGTGCGCAGGAAAGCAGAGAGGGCCAAATTGTGTGGGGCATTTGAAGGGGTTCCAGGAGGCAGTGAGGACCAGCATGACTTTTCCCCGCTGGCACCTTTGCTGTGGCAGCAAAAGCTGGACGTTTGTCTTTTTTGCTCCAAACAGCGCTGAAAGTGAAAACCGGTATTTTTGAGGCTAGAGTGCGCAGGAAAGCAGAGAGGGCCAAATTGTGTGGGGCATTTGAAGGGGTTCCAGGAGGCAGTGAGGACCAGCATCACTTTTCCCCGCTGGCACCTTTGCTGTGGCAGCAAAAGCTGGACGTTTTTTTTTTTTCTTCTAAGGGGCGCCGAAAGTGAAAAAAGGTGCTTTTGAGGCTAGAGTGCGCAGGAAAGCAGAGAGGGCCAAATTGTCTGGGGCATTTGAAGGGGTTCCAGGAGGCAGTGAGGACCAGCATCACTTTTCCCCGCTGGCACCTTTGCTGTGGCAGCAAAAGCTGGACGTTTGTCTTTTTTTCCTCTGGGGGGCGCCGAAAGTGAAAACCGGTGTTTTTGAGGCTAGAGTGCGCAGGAAAGCAGAGAGGGCCAAATTGTCTGGGGCATTTGAAGGGGTTCCAGGAGGCAGTGAGGACCAGCATGACTTTTCCCCGCTGGCACCTTTGCTGTGGCAGCAAAAGCTGGACGTTTTTTTTTTTTCTTCTGGGGGTCGCCGAAAGTGAAAAAAGGTGCTTTTGAGGCTAGAGTGCGCAGGAAAGCAGAGAGGGCCAAATTGTCTGGGGCATTTGAAGGGGTTCCAGGAGGCAGTGAGGACCAGCATCACTTTTCCCCGCTGGCACCTTTGCTGTGGCAGCAAAAGCTGGACGTTTGTCTTTTTTCCTCTGGGGGGCGCCGAAAGTGAAAACCGGTGTTTTTGAGGCTAGAGTGCGCAGGAAAGTAGAGAGGGCCAAATTGTCTGGGGCATTTGAAGGGGTTCCAGGAGGCAGTGAGGACCAGCATCACTTTTCCCCGCTGGCACCTTTGCTGTGGCAGCAAAAGCTGGACGTTTGTCTTTTTTGCTCCGGAGGGCGCCGAAAGTGAAAAAAGGTGCTTTTGAGGCTAGAGTGCGCAGGAAAGCAGAGAGGGCCAAATTGTCTGGGGCATTTGAAGGGGTTCCAGGAGGCAGTGAGGACCAGCATGACTTTTCCCCGCTGGCACCTTTGCTGTGGCAGCAAAAGCTGGACGTTTGTCTTTTTTGCTCCGGAGGCGCCGAAAGTGAAAAAAGGTGCTTTTGAGGCTAGAGTGCGCAGGAAAGCAGAGAGGGCCAAATTGTCTGGGGCATTTGAAGGGGTTCCAGGAGGCAGTGAGGACCAGCATCCACTTTTCCCCGCTGGCACCTTTGCTGTGGCAGCAAAAGCTGGACGTTTGTCTTTTTTCCTCCGGAGGGCGCCGAAAGTGAAAAAAGGTGCTTTTGAGGCTAGAGTGCGCAGGAAAGCAGAGAGGGCCAAATTGTCTGGGGCATTTGAAGGGGTTCCAGGAGGCAGTGAGGACCAGCATCACTTTTCCCCGCTGGCACCTTTGCTGTGGCAGCAAAAGCTGGACGTTTGTCTTTTTTCCTCTGGGGGGCGCCGAAAGTGAAAAAAGGTGCTTTTGAGGCTAGAGTGCGCAGGAAAGCAGAGAGGGCCAAATTGTCTGGGGCATTTGAAGGGGTTCCAGGAGGCAGTGAGGACCAGCATGACTTTTCCCCGCTGGCACCTTTGCTGTGGCAGCAAAAGCTGGACGTTTGTCTTTTTTGCTCCGGAGGGCGCCGAAAGTGAAAAAAGGTGCTTTTTGAGGCTAGAGTGCGCAGGAAAGCAGAGAGGGCCAAATTGTCTGGGGCATTTGAAGGGGTTCCAGGAGGCAGTGAGGACCAGCATCACTTTTCCCCGCTGGCACCTTTGCTGTGGCAGCAAAAGCTGGACGTTTGTCTTTTTTCCTCCGGAGGGCGCCGAAAGTGAAAAAAGGTGCTTTTGAGGCTAGAGTGCGCAGGAAAGCAGAGAGGGCCAAATTGTGTGGGGCATTTGAAGGGGTTCCAGGAGGCAGTGAGGACCAGCATGACTTTTCCCCGCTGGCACCTTTGCTGTGGCAGCAAAAGCTGGACGTTTGTCTTTTTTCCTCCAGAGGGCGCCGAAAGTGAAAAAAGGTGCTTTTGAGGCTAGAGTGCGCAGGAAAGCAGAGAGGGCCAAATTGTCTGGGGCATTTGAAGGGGTTCCAGGAGGCAGTGAGGACCAGCATCACTTTTCCCCGCTGGCACCTTTGCTGTGGCAGCAAAAGCTGGACGTTTTTCTTTTTTCCTCTGGGGGGCGCCGAAAGTGAAAACCGGTGTTTTTGAGGCTAGAGTGCGCAGGAAAGCAGAGAGGGCCAAATTGTCTGGGGCATTTGAAGGGGTTCCAGGAGGCAGTGAGGACCAGCATGACTTTTCCCCGCTGGCACCTTTGCTGTGGCAGCAAAAGCTGGACGTTTGTCTTTTTTGCTCCGGAGGGCGCCGAAAGTGAAAAAAGGTGCTTTTGAGGCTAGAGTGCGCAGGAAAGCAGAGAGGGCCAAATTGTCTGGGGCATTTGAAGGGGTTCCAGGAGGCAGTGAGGACCAGCATCACTTTTCCCCGCTGGCACCTTTGCTGTGGCAGCAAAAGCTGGACGTTTGTCTTTTTTCCTCTGGAGGGCGTTGAAAGTGAAAAAAGGTGCTTTTGAGGCTAGAGTGCGCAGGAAAGCAGAGAGGGCCAAATTGTCTGGGGCATTTGAAGGGGTTCCAGGAGGCAGTGAGGACCAGCATGACTTTTCCCCGCTGGCACCTTTGCTGTGGCAGCAAAAGCTGGACGTTTGTCTTTTTTCCTCCGGAGGGCGTTGAAAGTGAAAAAAGGTGCTTTTGAGGCTAGAGTGCGCAGGAAAGCAGAGAGGGCCAAATTGTCTGGGGCATTTGAAGGGGTTCCAGGAGGCAGTGAGGACCAGCATCACTTTTCCCCGCTGGCACCTTTGCTGTGGCAGCAAAAGCTGGACGTTTGTCTTTTTTCCTCTGGGGGGCGCCGAAAGTGAAAAACGGTGTTTTTGAGGCTAGAGTGCGCAGGAAAGTAGAGAGGGCCAAATTGTCTGGGGCATTTGAAGGGGTTCCAGGAGGCAGTGAGGACCAGCATCACTTTTCCCCGCTGGCACCTTTGCTGTGGCAGCAAAAGCTGGACGTTTGTCTTTTTTGCTCTGGAGGGCGCCGAAAGTGAAAAAAGGTGCTTTTGAGGCTAGAGTGCGCAGGAAAGCAGAGAGGGCCAAATTGTCTGGGGCATTTGAAGGGGTTCCAGGAGGCAGTGAGGACCAGCATCACTTTTCCCCGCTGGCACCTTTGCTGTGGCAGCAAAAGCTGGACGTTTGTCTTTTTTCCTCTGGGGGGCGCCGAAAGTGAAAAAAGGTGCTTTTGAGGCTAGAGTGCGCAGGAAAGCAGAGAGGGCCAAATTGTCTGGGGCATTTGAAGGGGTTCCAGGAGGCAGTGAGGACCAGCATGACTTTTCCCCGCTGGCACCTTTGCTGTGGCAGCAAAAGCTGGACGTTTGTCTTTTTTGCCTCCGGAGGGCGCCGAAAGTGAAAAAAGGTGCTTTTGAGGCTAGAGTGCGCAGGAAAGCAGAGAGGGCCAAATTGTCTGGGGCATTTGAAGGGGTTCCAGGAGGCAGTGAGGACCAGCATCACTTTTCCCCGCTGGCACCTTTGCTGTGGCAGCAAAAGCTGGACGTTTGTCTTTTCCTCCGGAGGGCGCCGAAAGTGAAAAAAGGTGCTTTTGAGGCTAGAGTGCGCAGGAAAGCAGAGAGGGCCAAATTGTGTGGGGCATTTGAAGGGGTTCCAGGAGGCAGTGAGGACCAGCATGACTTTTTCCCCGCTGGCACCTTTGCTGTTGCAGCAAAAGCT